>NW_027116131.1:1638107-1665180 GCF_000696795.3 Halyomorpha halys
TTTAATGATTTTCTAAATAATAAATGATAAAAGGTTCAATCTCTCTTTTTTTATTTTATAAATTTATTACCCATCATCGAAGTTTAACATAAATACCGGAATTCCATCACCCCTAATGCACGCTCCACTTTTAAAATAATCTTTATAATAAGTACTATAATATAATAATATTACCGAGAAAATATGTAGGTAAGTATATTTGTTGTTTATACATTTGGGGGGAGGACGCTTAGCAAACTTCCTAATAGTTGAAAAATAGAAATCGACCAAATAATTTTCAATGACACAATTATTAAATAACAAATATGTTCCGCCTGAATATATTTTCATACCGAATTTTACAGTAGAAATTTTATCAAAATGTTCATAAACTTCATAAAATAGAATAATCTTAAACAACTCATTATTTTAAGAACCACGAGGCTAAGGATAAAGTAAGATTATATCATTAACTTTCCTTGGTAACGAGGCCATTAAGCTCTGCATTAGGTAGCACTAAATGAGAGTTTTACAGGTAAAGATACTTTGACACAAATTAATACATATAAGAAAACCATGAAAATAAAAAATTCTCCGAACTTACGTGAATTTTACAGGATATCAAATGGCAATTGAAAATACATAATTTAATATTTTCGATCCTCGAAAATTATATAGAATATACAATACATGAGATATATTGTATCGTCAAGCATTATGACTATCAAAAAATTAAAATCTGAGATTTTAACGGTAATATACGCTTTGAATTCTGGCTTTTAATGGAGTCATGCACCCGATACTACTTTACAAAACCGTACATTCTTTCAACCTACATACTTGCTTATTATTCGTTCTGTTCTGACTGATAGATTATTCAAAGTAAGCCACAATGGTTCCTATTCATCCCTATTCTCTCAGTGGTGTGCCTCAAGGTAGTATACACGGTTTTATCCTCTACACAATACACAGCTGAAATCCCAACCATTCCTAACACTATCCTCACCACGTTTTGCCCCAATGCGTCATCGCAATTAATATTAACCCTTCCCCTCCCCAATTGAATCCCAAATTCTAAAATACCACAACCCTTGATTAAAGGTGTAGAAATTGGATGGTCAAAATTAATCCAAACAAATCCCATCAAATCCACTTTACACTTCGTCTTAAGCCTACCAACTGCCCTACAATATCCTTTAATAATGTTACACTTGCCCCTGTCGAACACATCCGCTACCTTGGACAGCATCTGGACACACGACTAAGTTGGAATCCTCACACAAGACTGAAAAGACGTCAAACTGCACGTCGATTCTGACTACTACAATATTTATTAGACGGTATAAACTTTCAATATATTACAAAAACTGATCTACGTAACTATAATAAGGTCAATCTGGACATATGGAGTGATGCTTTACTGCTCCACAAAAACCATTGAATTTCTCTCTTTTCCATTTCTTACAATACAAAAGCCTTCCTAAAATTTTCATTTTCCTTATTTAGTTACAAATAAAATCAAAGACCTCAGTGTTCTGTATGCAACCGATCTAGCACAACCAAACATCAGTCCTTCCATTATAAACTCCGTAACCATCCAAACCCCCTGTTTCTATCCTTTCTTCCCCTTCCATTGCTGATAGGTTATTTAGGATCCTTATTTATTGATATTTACAACTGTATAAAAAATACAAGTAAATTTGATCATAATGACATAATGATATGATACAGGATGTAGAGAAACTACCCAGTAGTAGAACTCTAAAAACAGTTTACAATATAAGGTCACGAGGCCATCTTCTTTTCAGGCGCCTCGGAGGTTTGCCAGGAATGGAAGAGGAACCAAGGTTAGAAACTAGTGGGTTTGGGTGGTTAGGGAGTTTATTATGGAAGGAATAATATCGGGTACATTATAAATTTAAATATTTATTAATATCAGGTAGGTGTTATCTCCGTTGAAACAGTTTCACAGGGCTTGTATGCCAATTTTTTATCTATTAAAGTTATCTATTTATATTAGTCGTAATAAATAATGGGTACGAATAAACATAAAAAAATATAGAATAATAAATTATTCCAAATTTTTTTAACTCAAACTCAAAAATTTTTGAGCCAAAAATATTGGAAGTCACACTAAAGTTTTAATATTCAGTGTAAGTACATCCCTATTAATTTTTTTTTATCATAGCGGCAATCTCTAAAATACATGTGTTTTTTTTTCGATAAAAAGCATGAAAATAAATAGTTCCTAAATGTTTGGAATATATATTAAAAAAGTACTCGCAGTATCTAAGATCTAAATAAATCTAATGCTATATGTCAACATGAATGGAACATTTTACGAGCAAGATTTGTTTCCTCTGAAATTGTCTCCGCCGCATTGTCTTGATCTGTTTCACTTTGTGAGTAAAGAGCATTTATTTTATTTTATTTTGACAGCTAAATAGTTTTTTATTTTTTCTGGAGGTAGTTCTTAGAAAAATATTTTAAGTATGGTCTTGATTATTTAACGTGGAAGTATGTATCTTCTAGAAGAAAAAAATCACAGAACATGTATTTTGTAATCGGTTAATTTCGTTCATAATTTAGCTTTATGTCATTACGTTAAATTTACATCATTATGAAAATAGTTTAAAGGTGGTTGTAATTAAAAGCCCCATTTTGTCTTTAACTTAAAATAACGCTGGTAAAAATTTATAAAATATAAATTTATGGCCCGGTTGGATTCACAAATTAATTTAATAATTAAACGAACTGTGTTTACTCAAGATTATTTTCCAGTTTTTTGTGCCAAAGGTTGGTATTTCTATATAATAAATTAAATTAAAGTTAGGTTCCAGATTTTCGTGAGGATGTTATTAATCCCTAACTGCTAAAAAAAAAAAAGAAAATTATTTTACTCGGAGAAAAAATATAATAACATAATTCTCCTGAATAACAACTGCAGTGTATTCTCGGAAATCTGAACTAATTGGTGCAGGGATGGTGTTCGGATTAAAGAGAGTATTAAAAAAAATGGTCCAAAAAAATTAACAATAAGAATGTACATAATTTTTATACATATTTATGTGGAAATGAGATAGTTTAAATTTTTTTTTTTTTAAAAAGTATACTTTTTAAAATAGTCGGTTATTTTTGCTTGCTAAGACTTCTCCAAAAACATATCTAATTATTCTCAAATGTTGTAAGAGAGGTACTTCCTTCCAGGGTATATAATTACCTGTCACCCACTTTAGACAATGAATGAAATGAGACATTGCTTTTGCCTGAACTATATAAAGAACAGGCTGTTTAAAATTTTTGAAAACACAATGATTTTTTGGTCCTCCAATCACAAGCATCTGAAGCTTATGATTTTCAGATGCATTGTCACAAGAAATGAAAGGTATTCTCTATAGGTATTTTTCGACCAAGGGCTTGAGCTTCGTATTATTGAAATCACAAAATGTTCACTTTCATCAGCATTGTAAATCTAATCAGTAACAAGATTTTGGGTTTGAATATTATTTTGAGTATTATTTCATAAAAGTTCTGTTTAAATGACTCTACTGTCACAATCTCACGTGATACTTTTTCTACGGTTATGGTAAGGTAACGAATACCGTTTTTATTTTTGAATTTGTGAAGCCAGCCATCACTCTCTTTGAAATCAGTTACATTAGGATAGATATTTTTTTTCGTCAGTTCGGATTGCCAGAGTGTTTGAAGTACTGAAGTTTGGATTTGGAGTTGTTTGATCGTCCATTTCATGAGAGCAGGATCTCAGGACCTTAACATCGGTGGATTAAATATTAAAAGCAGCTTCTCCATTACCGTCATCTCCTTTAAATCATTGTAATCATACATGGTCCCATTGAACTATGTTTGCCTATGCTTTCCGTTTAATGCTCTCCGTTTTTATTATTATTTTTTTAATAATAAAATAAAGAAGGATTCCTTGATAGGACATGGCCCAAAAGAAAACCGGGACTCGGATAGTGTGATTTGGAAAGAAGCCATACAATATTTTGGTTAAGAAAACCTCCCTATCAAGTGTAAAATCCATAATAAAATAAAAAGAAGAAAGAAAAAGGAAACAACATTTCAACATAAGAAGAAGTCATGTGATAAATCACTACTCCGGCCCAGAATGCCTAGAAGATATCCTGTGATATCTAGAATCCCTATCCTCTCTGAATAGGGCATTGATACTCTCTCCTCCCAGTCACAGACCACCCTGCTGAGTCTATCTGGACAGGAGTAGAGACAGGTTAAGATATGTATCGCTAGAATTCTCTCTATATTCTCCACCGCTCTCCGTCTTCTCCTTATCTGTCACTGCACACTGTTAACACCTTCCAAATATTCAATTTCCTTTTCTTGCCGATAGAATCATTCGTTTTGATAGTTGGACCCTGAATTTATGTTTGTTACTTGTTCTATTGTCAAGGAGACCGTTAATACTAGCCGTAGTAGTAATAATAGATCCACATTTCCTTCAGTGTTGATAAGACTTCAGTTGGGAAAAAAAAATTGTGTGAAACTCTCGCTTGATAGAGGAGAAACATCTTAGGATCTAGCATTTGTTGATTAGCTGTGGCAAATCCTTCTTACTTAAATGAAACCTTGAAATGTTATTGCCTAGTTGTAAACTGACGCTTGTTTGCGTTCAATTTTAACATTAATTTTTCATCCAAAAATTTTAGCAATGGTTGAATGCTTTCTTACTCAAATTTATATTTTCTTGAATATTTTTCATTATTAACATACAAAATTTTGATCCATACTACTCCCAACTTTAATTCTCAAAGAATCTCCAACGTTTCTGCCCTCAGGCTACTTTCAAGGAGACAACCTTAAATATTGATGTCTTATGTTTTAAAAAAAATCTTATTTGGAAGCTATAAGATTTGACTGTTATAAATGACGAACTTAAGTGAAAAGGAGGGAATTATTTGTATAAAAAAGTTTTTAAATGTAAGAAATAAAAAGTTATATGTGACATGGGCAATTAGCCTGCAAATAAGATATTTAAAAAAACAAGACATCAATATTTAAGGTTGTCTCCTTGAAAATGGCTTCTGGGCCGAAACGTTGGAGAGTTTTTGAGAATAAAAGTTGAGAGTAATATGGATCAAAATTGTGTATGTTAATAATGAAATAAACCTCTCAAACAATCATATAATAAATCATTAATTGAATATTTTGATTCTAACTGGGGTTAGAAAGAAAATTAACTATCCTTGAACTTGATTAGAGCTTAACGAACACTTGTAATTATAAGTTAGTAATTTTAACATTTTTATTGCAATTATTTTTTTTTAAAGTTTCAATTATTTCTTCAAGAACAGGATGTTACGGTTTACTAAAGATTGAAAAGTCAAAATAAATTATTTTTTGTTCAGATGGAGCTAGAGTGCAAAAGACTACTGACCATTTTAAAACTTTTAAAATTTTAATTTGATTTTAAAATAATATTAAAAATTTAATATTCATGTAGTATATATTTATCATTTTCCTTTTGTATGTATTGTACAAATTTAATAATAAAGGAGGTTACGAGAAAAAAATCATTTAAATGAGTTCAAGTGTGTAAACAATTACAAAAAATAAAAGTCATTTTAAGTAAAATAGAAAAAAATATTGTTTTAAAAAAATTAAGCCAGATTCGATTTTATCGTCTTTTGAAACTCTCTAATCCGAAATTTCATATAAATCATAAATTGGTGGTCTTCTTTTTTAAGGATTTTTTTTTTGTTGATGTCCTGATTTAACGAAATAAATTCATAACTATTTACAACGTTGTCCAAATCCAATGTAACTACACTTTGAAAAAGTCCAATTTCCAAGCCAAATAAATATCTTTTCTATTTCATGCCTTTACGTAGAAGTTTATTTTATTTCTCCGGCTCTAATTTATTTACGAAGGTCTAATCTGTTCTATTTTTTGCAGTTTAGAAGGTAATTAGCCACTTTTAGATTTTGTGTAGATTGTAGATGTCGTACTAAAGTTGTTATAATTTTTAAAAAATTGAAAGCCCCAGTGTGTAAAATAAGTACCAACTCTATTTATGGATACAAAATATTTCGTCCCGCTTTGCTATGTCAGTCGGTCTAAAGTACTTTAAAACGGCGATTTAAACATATAATAGCAAGTTGTAACTATATAGTTGTATAAATGTATGAAAATATACAATTGTATACCGTTTTATTTAGCAATAAATAAATTATTTTATAAAAAGATTTTTTGTGTTAAAGAGAGAGTATTTAAAATCAACGTAGATAAAATAAATTAAAAAAAACAACTTCCTAATAATTATTGAAATTTTAGTACATAAACATGGGGAAACCCAAACGTAATACAAGAAATATAGGATAGTAATAAAATGTTATATAAAAAAACGGATGTTTTTCACCTCAAAATCTTAATAAATAAAAACAACCAACTTGCTGCGAAAGAAAATCCAGAACAAAAACTAGTTCAACTAGCCCGCTTCGCAATGCCAGTCGGAAAAAAAAACTTTTGTAATATAGGTAGACTATATTATTAGACGAAAAAATATATATAAAAAATATCCTGTATGGAACTGGATGTTTTGAATTACACAATATCTCAAAGTACTTATATAATTAAACAGATGGTTATCTATCATCTATGAAGAATAAAAACAACCCCTTGAAATTTAATAATGCTAATATTTGATATTTATTGAACTATTAACAATTATTAATATTATTAAGATTTTTTGCCAAATGTTCCAATACTTGGCCAAGGTGGGATACTTTTCAAGGGGCACTTCACACGGACACCTATGTTTTTATGCCACAGTGGTATTATATTAGTTTTTAATACCTTGCCACATGCCAAAGGATCGGAAGCCAATTAATCAGGTAGAAACTTTTCCTAGACACGTGAGAACTTTCCCATCCCATATCGGGCCTAGGGGAGGCGCTCACCTAGGGGGTGTTTTGTCACCTATGGCCAATGAGGAATCAAATGGGAGAAAAGGGGCAGGACAACTAGACCAGGAAAAAGGGCATTTAAGACGAAGACACAGAAGTAGGAAGACGGTCTAGAGAAGACCAGGGACTTGGAGAAGTCCTAAGAAGGGCTCTTCAGAAATGGAACCCAGCGGCTGAGACGACACATGGCTACGACGACAGTAACGGCAAAGACACTTCCACAACATGAACCATCAAAATAAGATATATTAGGTAACAATTTATAATGTAAACAATATTTTATGGTAAACCAATGATCTGGATCATTTTATAATTTCTTTTAATCATATCAATGTACATAAACACTTTGTTCCTTGATGTAGTCTATATACTATCATATTACCCAATATCACCCCTAATTATATTATATAATTAATGGTAATATTTTTTAAATATAAAGGTATTTAATTGGTGACTGGTAAACACACAATAAGCCTTTGGAAAAGAATCCAATTATAATAATAGTTTTGCAGGACTCAATATTAATTAATTAACTTATTTTTGGATAATTGCCTTCAGCGATCAGCATCCCAACTAAATTTTAAAACAGATACGTAGCAGTCCCATTCATCATCAAGTCCCATTCATTAACAACGCTAGGAAAAATATTTATTTGTAAGCAAAGACAATAATAATAATAATATCACATAGCCATTATTGAAAAATAAATAAGTATCTCCTCAAATAAATAATAAATGTCACTGCCCATTCCCTTAGTAGTTCCATAATTGCTCCGCCACTCTCGGAGGAATAAGAATAAGCCGGATTCCATTAACAACTTTGCCTAGACCTAAATGGAAAGATGTCAGCTAAGTCGACTGGAACTGGTAAACAGGAGAGAACAAAACAAGGAGACAACTGTCATAATAATTTTGAAGCTTGGAAATGACTACTATTCTTCAGCAGTTCCAACTTCGCCCTTCTTTCTTCATTTGCTATTTCTAATAAGCAAGGCAGTGTCAATTTAATTAGACATTCTCAAATCAACTTACGTCCTTAGCTAACTATAAAGGAGGTATAGTGTTTGTTGAAAACTTTCGCAACCTGTTATTTATTGATAATATTACAATCAGCTACAAATTTGGGCAATGGGTAATAGTGATAATTGTACAATTTCATACAAAAAATAAAATAAGTAAACAAATATAAACATAAAAATAAGCAAATAAAATCTCTAAATAAGACGATAAATAAATAAATAAAATGAATATAATCAAACTAAGTAAAATAAATTAAATAAAATATTTCCATTCTCGACCCAAGGATCTCCGAACCCACTATATCCCCCACTTATGAGAGGTTGAGTAAGGAAGGCCCTTCGAAATCCCAGCGCACCCCTCTCACCGTGTCACTGGTTTTGAGCCAATGGGTGCTGAGTAAGTGCGTTAATCCGTAACCACTCTATGATGATTATAATCCGCCTGAGCTGATCATGTGTTTAAAACTAAAACTACATTCAAAATATCACTCAAGATACAACATAACCCTGAGAAAAAAAGAAACTTGTTTCAACAATGTTCACTGTTTCTATGAATTTATTTTACTAACCAATATAATGAGTTGTAGTGAATTAATCTTTTTCTTATTATTTTTTTTTTATTTGAATTTATCATAAGCAACTTTCCGAGGCTATCGCTCCATCATCAGGTAACCTACAATACAAATTACAACAATTCAATTAATTAACCAAACTATTTTTATTTAAAACTATTAACTTAATATAAATATATCTTCAGATTTCATAATTAAACTGTCCTCCTTATTAGTCACAGGTATAATAACAATAATCATATTGTTGTAAAATTTTTAAATAAATTTATAAATAAAATTTCATATATAACAAATAAGGAGAAATAAAAAAAAATCTATTAACAATTCTTAAACTAAGGTTATTCAAACTAATAATGATAACAAATAGATTCAATCTATACTAATTATCTTTTACTTCTATTCCTTGAGAAGATGAAAGGTCTATTAACAACTATTTATTTAAAAAAATATTTACATTACTTCACTACTATATTAAATTTATACAGCACAATGCTATACTGATCTTTAATTATTTATATGTCTAAATGATTAATTATATATACATAATGTCCACTTAAATTGTAAACATGAGTCTTATAAATTAATTGCATTTACAATATTTTTAGTTATAAGTACAGCTTCAGTAATTTTCCTATTTCTTGTGTGATTCACTATATACAAAACGTTAGGGTTTTTTAAATCAAAATTATGTTGTTTTATAGACATTTTTACAATTACCGTTATTTTTCACAACTCAAGTTTTTAATTTTTTGGAAGTTTCACCTATATGTA
Organism: Halyomorpha halys; assembly: GCF_000696795.3. Classification (NCBI taxonomy): domain Eukaryota; kingdom Metazoa; phylum Arthropoda; class Insecta; order Hemiptera; family Pentatomidae; genus Halyomorpha; species Halyomorpha halys. The sequence goes on from NW_027116131.1 coordinate 1,647,390, forward strand.
TCCTTCAACATGACAATGCTATAAGCGGAGTTTGTGGTATAGGGTGGTTGTCAATGAACTGAAGGGCAGGATTTGTATAGTAGAGTAAATGTGACATGTTTTGACATGTCCTGGTTAATCTTAATTATCTTTTACGTTGTCAAGGTAATTTCCCAATTTATTACCACTGTATAAACCTAATTTTAGATTACTATGGTCATATTTTATACATTTCATCAGTCAAATCCGGTTCATAATTAATTTTAAAATATTCATAATTTGTATTTCTATAATCTTTCTGTTCAATTTTGACTTATATATATATCAATCTTACATGATATTTTATTATCAACATATTTATAAAAATTGCATTGTATGTATTAACCTAGTTTTATAGCTGCTAAGAACTCGTTTATAATAACTTATAATTGTTTACTTTAACAGATTTCAACTAAATGTCAGTGATCTTTAACTGATAGAGAAAAGTGCTTCAAGGATATAACCCAGAAATGTGGAGAGTGGAACTACACTTCATTGCCTAAATATATTGTAAACAAAACTTTATCTCGACGTTCTTCTTTTATCTAAGGCAATAATCCTGGATAGTTTTTTTATTGTTTTGGAGTGATTCGATGCTTAAATGTCGAAAAGTATTAATTTTTTACACTTCTTGGCGCCACTAACTTCATCATCCCAACCCTCACCTTGAACTATCATGTGATATAAAACCATCTATGATTGTACAAATATTTTATATTTACAATTTTCATGATTCTGTTTTCCATGTCGTTTCAATTTTTTTGGTTGTCACTAGCACATACGATACAGACCTGAACAGGAATATCATTCAACAGTCAACAGATTCAAACAATTACAAACATAATTGTCTCTCCTAAAGACCTGGAATGTATATGTACAGGTAATCTACTGCTTAGACCAAGAATGTAATAAATACAGTAACCAAAGAAAGTATTTGTACACCTTGTCTTTTCTTTATATAATGAATTTAAATAATTATAAAATAGTTTGAGATGCCTTAGTAAAAAGTACAATGAAAAATTGTTAATAAACAGTATAAATTCAATTAAAAGTATTGAATATAAAAAAAATGTATTTTTTAAAAATATTTATTTATTGCTATTTACAACTGTACATTATAATACATTTAGTAAATCTGATCTAAGTTAAATTGGAGTGTTGCAGGCGTGTAGAGAAACTACCTATTGGTAGCACTCTACTGACATTTTACATTAGCTGGTCTCGTGGACAACTTCTTTTCATACGCCTCGGAGGATTTTCAGGAATGGAAGAGGATGCAAGATTAGAAACTAGGGGGTTTGAGTGGTTAGAGAGTTAATAATGGAAGGAGTGATATCTGGTTCGGGCTAGATCGGTTACATAGGGAACATTAAGGTCTTTATGTATGATTTTATTTGTGACAAAGTAAGGAGCAATGAGGATTTTACGAAGGATCTTGGATTGTAAGGATTAAATACGAGAGGAATTCGAAGGTTTAGTGGAGCCCCAAAGCTCAAATCCATATGTACAGATTGGCCTTATTACACTCATGTAGATCAGTCTTTTGTAATGTGTTGGAAGTTTAGACCGTTTGTCTAGTAAGTGCTGTAATAGTCGAAATCGACGTGCAGGTTCCTGTCTTTTAGTCTGGTGTGAGGATTCCAGATTAATCGCTTGTCCAAATGTTGTCCAAGGTAGCGGATCTGTTCGAAAGGGGTAAGAGTAACATCATTAAATGAAACTGTAGGGCAGTCAGTAGGCTTACGACGAAGGATAAAGGTGATTTGATAGGATTTGTTGCAATTTTAGAATGTGTTTAAACATAATAAAAACACAAGGAAAAAAGTATTTGCGCATTATGTTTGTTAAATTGCTCTTTTCTATCAGTATTATAAAATATTTTAATCTATTAGGTTCGTTTTAATTCAACCCTTCTCAATGCCAAAAACAAGGGAACTAAGTGTCGCTACTCGCGAAAAAGTTATATTATTTAGAAATCAAAGAAAATCGTATCGCGAAATAGGATAGGATTTGTTAGGTATGAATTTTTCTACGATCAGATACGTAATTAAGAAATTTGAAGAAAGAGGTGCAACTGCAAATAACCGGCGCAAGGAGGTCTAAAAAAAGTAAATGAAAGGATGGAAATAAAAATAAAAATTGAGGCGATAAAAAATCCGTACAGGTGTCCTAGCTAATATGGTCGAATCGACTTCTGGGGTCTGTGTAAGCACTACAACAATTAGAAATGTTTTTCACAAATTTTAGATGTGTAAGTACTTAGATCCTGAAGTAATTTACAGCAGGGTCCCGAGAAAGAAAACTTTTATCAGTCAAAGCAATCGAAAACAAAGGCTCTTATTTGCTAGGTATTACATCAACAAGTCCATCACTTTATGGGAAAATGTATTATTCTCTGATGAGAGTAAATTTAATTTTTTTTTGTCTGACGGCAGAAAGACAATATGACGAAAGGAAAAGTGAAAATTCAGGAAACAAAAGTCTCTGTTACTGTAAAACATGGAGGTTGGAGTGAATGGTCTGGGAATGCGTGGCTTATAATGGTGTGGTAGGAAATCACGGGCCTATTGAAGCGATTTTAAATGCAGAAGGTTATGTCAAGATTTCGCGCCATTACCTGCTACTCAGTGAGGCCAAATTAGAAATTCGGATAGGTATATTTTTATGCATGATAATGATCCGAAACATACAGCAAACAAAACTAAAGAGTGGTTAATATTTAACTTCTTTCTCTCCAGAGTCTCCTGAATTAAATATAATTGAAAATTTGTGGCATATTTTAGATTAAAATGTTCGACACGCATCCAGTCCTTACAATCCAAAATCCTACGTAAAATCCTTGATGCTCCTTTAACGTTACAAATGAACTCATTCACAAAGACCTTAACATCCCATTGTTGCAGAATTGGCCCAAAACAGATATGCATCTTTTATGTTAGGTTAACTCCTTAACCAGCCTCCGAGGACTCTGAAAAGAAGATGGCCATGGGACCTTATAATTTAAACTAATGTTTGAAGTACCACCAATGGGTAGTTCCTTCCCATGATTTTCAAGTGTATATGAAACATACAACATATTTACTTATTGTATTATTTTGTACAGTTCTAAATTACATTAAATAAAAAAAATGTTTGAAAACACCAAACAACCGAAATACACCACCTCAAGGATCTTTTACTGCAAGAATGGGAACAAATTAATAGGGATTTAATTAAAAACCTCGTCCACTCAACGTTTACAAGCAGTAATAGATGCCAAAGGACTTCATACAAAATTAAATTAAAAAAAAAAATAAATAATAAAACGCAAGGTGTGGAAATACTTTTTTTGTGTATTTTTTGTAATTTTAATGTTTTGTTTTTTCATGAACGAAGTTATTCATTTGAAATTTATTTGTAGTTATTAATTTATAAATAAACATTTTATTTTTGAAGTAATAGGGTTTTCTTTATTGCTTAAATTTATAATTTAATAAAAAAAAACATGGTGTGCAAATACTTTCTTCGGTCACTGTATATTATTCTCTCTTATTTCATGTTCTAGCCATTGCATTCCTAAATAGTTTATAAATTTTTTATCATCTTACTATTTTAAATTATAATAAATATAATTATTGTTGTATATATTCTACGTTCATAAAACTATGGAAACCTGAAACCACACTGAACAAAACTAAGGATCTCAACAAAGTGGAGGAAAAATCTTTGAGGAAACCAGGTTCTTCTTGATGAAGATAGAGTGGGACCTTTCAATCTAAAAGCTTAAGTTAAATTTAATGAAAGTTGTTTTCTTATTGATCCTTTCTCTTGAATACTAAGAGGTCCTGTGGATCACTATTTTTTATTTGTAATAAAAACAAGTATCACAATGAACTAGAAAAATTCCAATAAATTCTCTGCTATAATTTTACTAACACTAAATTATGATACCAAAAATACACGAAGACCGGTACGGCTCTGGTCTTGGATCCAACGGTGCGATTTGAGAATAATGATCTCGATCAGGTGGATAGAATGGAAAAGGGGAAAAGGAAAATCTATGAAAAATGCATCCTTTTCTTAAGAGAAAATTATTGAAAAAAAAACTAGGACTGAGAGTGATACTCAGTTCGAAAACTGCGGAACAATTCCAAATAGTACTAGGAGCTTTGTAGAAGGCTTAGGTATTAGCATTGGGTGCTAGCATATTGCAATCTTGGTCGAAAATATTATTCTGGAATCCATGAGCTATCAACTGCATGGTAATTAGTTGAGTAATTATCTATTTATTAATTTCAACTTATTTATTAGTTATTAACCTATTTATGTGGTGCAGATGTTATTATTTATCGATATTTCATTTTAATTCGTTTCTACATTTTACATTCAGTTATTTACAACGTTTTATTATTATTTCTTTATGAGTGTTTACTGAAAGCATCAGTTTTAAAACAGTTCTCAAATTTTAAAATAAAACACCATATTTGAGATAGATTGCCGGAAAGGAGGAATGTGAGATATAGTAGAGTGGAATGAAAAAGTGACAGGAAAAAATACAATGAAAGAAGAAATAATTACAAATTTAGATATTTAAAACATATGTAAATATTGCACCTATGTATTTCATTTATATTATTTTTTTATTGTATTTTAAGGTAGATTAGAATATTGTGTGCTATAAAAACTCACTGTATTTGAGCAACATTGCTTATTTTGAATGAAGCATCTCTCTCTCATAGAAATTTTATGAGATAGTGATTTTATTGGACTTTTTTAATACAGATATTACAGTACATTGTGGGGGGTATCAATTTAAAACAACTTGATCTTAAAGAATGGAAGCGGAGAATTAGTTTAATATCACGGTTAAACATTTAATGCCACTTAGGTTTTATTTTCATCAAAATAGTCTGATAGAGCTTAAATAATGAATTTTTAATGATGAAAGTTATAAAGTTATGAATGGAAGAATTCTTTCATTTTTCATCATTAAATGATTGGGCTATTTCGTTTTTGCAAACCTAGACCGAATGTAATATGAATAATTTAATATTAATTCAATTTTGTAGATAGCATTAATAACGACTTAAGGTAGTTTGTATACTGTTAAATGGTCCTCGAGGTACGGCGAAAAAGTAGAATTATGTTTGGTATAAAAGCTATTAAAAATATTAAGAATGATTTTTTTGGAGTTAGTCACCCTGTCAAATAAAAGGCTGAAATATGTGTTAAATGGGATTAGAGGAGTAATTATTTATTAATCTGAAGGCTCACGCACTCACCACTTTAACATCATCTCGGTGTTTATTTTTATGTTTTTTGTCATTCTTTATCAATTTCTACGACTTTATATGTTACATTCATTCTAATTTTTTTTAAGATTGAAAGCGGGAAATTCTTCATAATTTAGGATCGATGTAGAAGCTTAAATTGTCATTGGGTCGATTGTAACCACGGCTGGCAATGCACTGCAGTTTCACGAATTTGCACATATTCCATTTTTTTTCTAACCTCCATAATATCTTTATTTAGAAACAAATGAAATATATACAATAGAGAATACATACTCATACATTAAAATTAATCTTTTTTTGCCGCATTGCATTTTAAGAAAGGTTTACAGGGTCCGCTGAAGGCAAGTTCACAATCCTAGCATGATAGCCAGGGGACATAAAAGAGAAAAGAATTGAAGATAATGAGTGTATGTAAGTCTTCTGTTAAGAATATATGAATTTAAGAAATATTGAATTTAATATTAACTCATTACCATTATATATGCAAAAACTTAATTTTTAACTTTTGAAAACAACTTTAATCGAAGAAGCAAAAATATTCCATATAATCAAGTAATATATATGCAATCAAATAATTTATTACTAGTTCTCTATAAATTGTAAACCTCACTTGAAATTAAATTTACAAAGTGCAGGAAAAAATATTATGATATTTTTATTTCTTAAATTATCAAGATGCGTTATTAAAGCAGTTATTATAGTTAATTTTTAAAATAATATTCACATTTATAAATCTGAGATATCTCCGGAAAAAAAAATTTAGATTAATAATGATTGATTCAGGTGTTATATTACCTTTCAGAAGTAATCGTTAATAGTATTGTTTTGAATTTACTTTATGTTCTCTTTGACGTACCTCTAGGAACTGATTGAAAGCAAGTTTTCAGGGGCATTTCATTGAGCCAATGGGAAATAAAATGAAATGAGACCCCCGGCACACTCAAAGAGGAATTGCAATGGAAAAACCTCTCTTAGAAAGCTGTGACAGGGGAAGTAATCTAGACCAAACTGAGAATCCGAGGACTTTCCCACGTGTTTGTTTGATGAGAAGCTTAAATGAGTTTTGTCAAAGGTATTAACACGAACAAGTACTTACGAAGTCAACAGTATACTTGCAGGGTATAATTCTTCTTGTAAAAATTTAGTATATTACCCCACCCCTAATCAGTAGTCCACTATTGGTAGATTTTTGTCTTAGTTTACAAGATAATGAATTAAACTCCATCGATTCTCTTATTGAAGAAACTGGAACTGGTACTGGTAATATTGGGCCTAACGATCCTTTTCGCCAATCCCATGAAAGATCAATGGAATAATCCCTATATCTATTATTCTTTCATGTTGAACCTTTTTGATTTTCTAATGAAATTTAAAACGGACGGCCAATCTATGGAGGAAGGCTCATATTCTAGGATTGTATCGGAGCCCAGAAGACTACACCTTAGTGCAGTCATAGTCAGCTGTCCACATAAATAACAATTTTTATCACAAACTACTCCACAAATCAGATGACGTCTTTTAAGTCTGCAATGACCTATAAGAACATCTATGAGTAATCGAAGTTCATTTCAATTTAGGCCTAGTAGCCACTAGATCTAGAAGTAGAGGGTTTAGTTATTAGTATCTTGGCCGGTTTCAGCCCTCCAAATTCCCTCCACATGTTGACTTTTGAAACATCAGCTTCAAATAAAAATGAAAGACTTTACGCTGATGCTTCTTAGAGATGCATAAGAATGGTTCTGACCCCATCAAGGAGTATTCGGCCACGCTTCTAGCGAGCTGATTTTTTTCCTCATTGCCAAAGATTCCCTTATGTCCAGGAACCCACACTAGCATAATCTTCATTAATCATATATTAAAATGTAAGAATATATTTCGGTGCCAATATTGAAATTCACAAAATAATGGTTACTTCTAATGCACATTTACATTGGAGGTGTGGCGTATTTGTTTCGGCAATTTGCTCCCAATCCCCTACTTCAACTTTAGTACGTAATAGATTTTAGGGGTTACCTGCAGAAAATAAGCTTGGCTCTATTAGCAATGATAACCAGGATGAACAAGAAAAAGTTAAAAGCAGAATTGCTGCTGGAAATAGAGCCTATTTCTCCATTTTAAGGTTAATCAAAAGCAAACTAGTTAGCCGTACCACCAAGTTCATCCCGTACAAAACTTTGATAAGGCCAATCGTTATATGGTAGAGAAACGTGGACCCTAAGCAATAAAAGTATTAACCTGCAAGACAGGTCCTCAGGAATGATTAATTCTGAGGAGGATCTTAGGTCCCGTATGCGAGAATGGTAATTGTGAATGAAGGAAAAATGGTGAACTGTTTGGACTCTACAAGGAATGTAGCATCTCCTCCTACATCAAGATACAGGGGGTTAAATGGCTTGGCCATGTGGTGAGGATGAGCAAAAAAAGAGTGGTACATAAACTGTACACTTTCGTTCCGGATGGTGTGCGGCGAAATGGTAGGCCGATGGAGGGATGCTGTAGGGCGGGATCTGCGAAAGCTGAGGATCCCAGTTACCCTTACATAAGATAGAGAGACCTGGTTGGTGGCTGCTTAGCAGGCTAAGGTAATTTCATGCGCCAACCTGCCTAAGCAGTTTCATGCGCCTCTTGTACTAGAAAAGAAGATGAAGAAAAATGTAGTAGTTCTTTCTGATGCTATAACACAACTTTTACATTAAATTAAACTTGATTAAAATTATTATGTTTTGAGGAATAAAGTATAACTTAGGCTGAGTGACCAATCTCTTTAAGAGGCATTGCTATGTACTAGTAGCAGATTATATATCGGGATGCCAGGATAATCGCTGAAGGCAATTATCCAAAAATAAGTTAATTAATTGATTACAAATAGAGTCCTAAAAAACTATTATTATAATTAGATTCCTTTCCAAAGGCTGTTTGTGTGTTTACCAGTTTACCAATTAAATGCCTTTATATTTATAAAATGTTCTTACCATTAATTATATACTATAATAAATAGTGGTATATTGGGTTATATAATAGTATATAAACTACATAAAGAGATTAACTATTTATTTACAATTTGTTATTATAATTAAAATGATTCAAATGATTCAGATAAAGGTTGCCATAAAATATAGATTATTAGATGAATACTTATTAGTTAATTTATACTTATAGCTGCTGATGCCGTGGGATGTAGTGCCGTAGGTGTCTTCTGTTTCATAAGGGATGTCCAGGTCTGGTGGCCCTTCTCACGACTTCGTCTGGTGTCTCAGTCAGCATCCTGACTGTGGTGGTGCTTCCCCGTCCAAGCCTTCCTGTTGAGTGTCTCTCTCTGCTCTTCTAAATTCCCTCTCTGTATTTTTCTCCCACTTCTCTTTTGGGGCGTTACCTTATTTTTAAATCTCTTCTCTGATTGGTTATCGATCTCCGAAGACTCCCGAGCCAGGCGTCCCCCTCCTCAGGACCGAGGATGTGTAACAAAAAGTTTGACTTGTCCAGGAAGGGCCTGCACCTGGTTAATTTGATTCTGGTCCCTCGTCCCAAACTATCATTTTTGTTAGAAAACTTAAAGGTTAGCCAATCTAATTTTCTCAGGGACCTCTGGTAATGTGACAAACTTAATACAGATGTTTTCATATCCGGGGACTCAGTAAGAGACTCCTACCCTAACCAGGTATCGGGGACAGATAGCAAAAAACCTTAATAAACGACTTATTGTTGAAATCATGGCTAATTCCTCGATACATAGCAGCATATTCTGTTTTTTTGTGTAATGTTACAGTTTCTTACTGCCTGATTGTTCATTAATATAATTAGATAGTGAAATTTCTCTTCCTTGTTTAAATTTCTTTATTAAATGATTTGTAAACAACGCTTCGGCGTTATCACCCTATCATCATATATCTTAAATATTTATATCTTCAAATCTCACATTTAACTCCTGTTCTCCTTTATAAGTCATAAATATATTAAAAATAATATTTCTAATGATAAATTGTTATTATTATTTGTTGTATTAGTAGTTATTAAGATCCGCCACTGAGAGCCAAGATGATGAAGGAAACAAGACTCTGTTCTGACTGAGAGCGCTCTTCCTGATCTGATGAAGAAAGAAAAATACCCGCACTACAAGACCTTCGTGTATGGGTGGAAGGAAGCTGTGGGCTCTACACACTTCACCCCGGGTAGAAGAGAATAAGCTACACCAGCAAGGTCTCAAGCTAGAAGCACATAAGCTAGAAGAGCAAGATTTATTTTGTAGCAAGAGCAAGCTGTGTGCACAGCTATGTAATTTGTCATATGCAGAAATGAGTTGTACTCAATGCTGCGAACACCGGTATTGTATATTAGGCAGGGTAGTTTGATAAATAAATGAATAAATAATAAATTATAAGATAAAGTTTTATAATAAATTAATAAATAAAAATTCATACATAATCCTAAATAAGGAGATCTGAAAACATCATATGTATTCATTCTTGTAACAGGGTTAATCTTACATAATTGATAAATTATCAGTTAGTATTACATTTTTTCCAAAATTATTAAATTTGGATTTATTTCTTTTTGCATCCCCACTCTTCTTATCTAGTTTTTCCCAATTACCAATATATATCCATTGTATATCAATATAGATGAGGAGAAGATGGTTAAGAGTGTGGTCAGAGAATAGCACAAATAAGTTAACAAAAAATTTATTTATTAGTGCTAACGTATTGTCTTTCCAACACTTGCTTGCCTGTCGTCTTTTTCCAATTTTCCGATCCCTCTAAAAAGAAAAGAAAAGTGAATTAATAAGTGTATTGCTGTGAAAAAGAAAAGTAATTCGTGTTGGGTATTACCTTTTACTACCTTTGGTATTTTAAGGTCACCTGTTGTGTTTATTTGTTATTTATGAGATATCCATTCTAAAATGGTGCTATTTTAAATCCGGAGGTGAGGGGCCTTCTCGTGTAGAATCGCATAGTAAACCTGCCTGTCTTTTTTTTTCCGAACCCTCTAATACAGAAATAAAAGTTAATTAATAAGTGCATTACTGTAAAAAAAAAAAGTAATTCGTGTTGTGTCTTACCTTTTACTACCTTTGGTATTTTAAGGTTACCTGTTATGTTTAATATCACATATGAGCTATCCATTCAAGGGAGCTATTTTAAGTCCGGAGGTGAGGGGCCTCCTCGTGTTGTATCGCATATCCTGTCATCTTGCAAGCCAGCCCCGATGAAGGCTATAAATTCTGACCGAAACGTTGACACAAATAAATAAGTTTTTTTAAAACTTATTTTTGTTGTTCTCTGACCGTACCCGAATCATCTTCTCCTCATATATACACACGGTTAACAATATTTTCCTCATTAAGCATTACAATAGTTATGATCTAAAGTACTAATATGAAAAGTATGGGTAGAAATGCTACAATAGAGTAAGTAATAGTGATAGGATGAAATAAAATATGCTTTCCATGAAAGCAAAATAAAATAAAACTTTATATATTTCTTCACCTTAGTATAAATTATGTACATTAGGTATACATTTCATAAATCTTAATAACTACTTCAGCTAATACAACAAAACAAAATTAATTATGGCTTGAATTTTCTAAAGAGGTAGAAAAAAAATGTGATGGGGTGGAAATATAAAGAAAAAGTTGCGGAACATAAAGGGAGGATTAATCTTTTGATTTGGCCTGGAGGGGGCGCTAAGAAGACCGCAAACTAATTACGGCATATTAGGCGCTGCGCTCCAGGCCCATTATGGCTCACTCAAGTGGGGCTTGCCTTTTTTGCAGCAGGAAGGAAATTAAACTTTGACCCCAGAAGCAGTAAACAAAATCCAGGGGATTCTCGAATAGAACTTGGTTCCCTCTCACTTCATTACAATAACTGTTTTTGGAACGGGTGGTGGAGAGAGTATTTCTTCGGTATGGGATTGTGTAAATGTTCGTTGCTACAATTTGTCACTGACGGGGGGTTAAATTTTGCTCTTTATACCTTTAACCTTCAAGTATAATTCAAATAAGGCACAAATTAAAAAAATAATTAAGAACTTTTTGATAGATTTTAATTTATAGACGACCCTCAAGTTAAACTTTATGTGTTTAACCTGAGTGAATTTTCATGTGATTCATTTTATTAAAAAAAAATCAATATTGAATCTATAAACCACGTAAACTTATATTTTGACACCAATAATTCATATTCATCGCACTTTTTCCCCGAATTATTAGCGCCAGGTTTTAAATATCGATTTTTTAAAAGTATTCCTAAGTGTAAAAGACCACTTAGTGTTAAGTGGTCTTGAAGAAATTATTATTTTTTCTTACTTCTATGAATCCGATCATAAAACATTATTTCCTAAACTCTCTAATGAAAGAATCCTGAAGTGCGGACCACTTTTTCCTCTGTACACTCCAAATATTTTCGATTGTTTAAATATCTTATATTTTTATATAACGTCTTTAATGAATACCCATAGTTAAGGAAAACTCTTGCGGGTGGATCATAAATAAATCACTTCCTTGTACAACCGTTGTTTAAGAAATAGTACATTCTGTAACCCTCGACCCATACATGATTTTTATTATTTCATTTTTACACCAGCATATTTTCTCAGAAATAAGGTATGAATGAGAACTTTTTCAATTAACACAAAAAAACTAAAATTTTGATAATAAAAAAATTATTATCTGTTTGGAAATGATTATCTTTAAATGATTTAATATAAAATTTGATAAATAGCTTTGTCTTTCGATTATTTGTATGACGATATGATCCATTATAGTTTTATTATTCACCATATTGAAAAGGAATAATCATGTGTAATATTTAAAAAAGTTAGGTACAAACACGGCCACGTTCTCTCAGTAATAGCTTTTCGAGATTGAAAAAAAAAAATGTATTTCACTACAACGGCGAAAATAAAATAGTAAAATCTCAACCAAAAGGTTAGTGTAGTTTTGACACTCCACTGAGATTTGGTTTCTACTCTTTTTTTTTTTTTTTTGTAAAACTGCGTTTTTAGCCTTCAAGCGATATAGCTGTAGTATTGGACAAAGGATGAAGCCATCTGACGAAAACAATTTCTAACACATTTTTTTTTTAAAAAATGGGCGTGGGTGTGTTGTTACTAAACCACTCATTTCTTGAATAATATTTAATGGCCGCATTATTTGATGCTGATATAAATTATCTTTTACAGATATTTTAATTATCGTCACAGCATAAAATAAAACAAATAGACACAGTATTAAAATTTTTGAATTATATGCTAAAATTATACTTGTTTTATTTTTTTTTATAATTTATTAATATGTGTACATATTTTACAATTTATTCTCTTCTCCGAACATGAGTTTTTTTTCTTCGTCAAATAAAAATATGATTATACTCAACAGTTTAAAAAATAATAAACATTTCAAATAAAGGGAAATCCCAGCATGATCGCCCAGGATTATGTACAATTAAAATTGAAAATAGCTTTCTATTTACATGTATACAATTAAAAACAAATAAATGCATTAAGCTAAATGTGAATTATAAAAAGATATGAATATTAAGAAAAAGATTAATAAATAAAAAAATATAATATAATACAATTTACAATTATTATTTAATGCGAATATTAAGATTCATCAATTTATTTAGTTACTTGAATTTAAATTTCAATAAATGTATTTTTTTTCATATAACATTATATTGCGTTATTATTTTTTTAGTAATTAGTACATACATAATTAACAATAAAATAATTAAATACAAAACTATACAGGTATATGATATGTCAGATAAAATGAAAAAAGAAATAGAGAAACAACTCACAGCTTTAATAGAATAACACTGATTTATTTGCGCTCTTTAAGTTCATTTTATTAAAAACCAACATTTCCTTTCATTTATTGAGGCTTATTGATACGTCCGACGACAATGAAAATACAATAAACCTTTAAGGATTGTGAATGGCATCATTCATCAGCGGAAAAGCCCAGATAAACAGTGCAGTGAGACAAATGACACCGACTGTGGAGAGCGATGGCCGTGGAAGGAATGGCCAAAGAAGAGATAGCAAGGGGGGCAAGAGAGGGGGGTCGCCCCCTATCCTTCACGTCCCTCCCCCCTGTAAATCTGTGACATAACTCACATCCCCCCTACGCTACGTCTATGGCATATAACAGTGTATCTCTGGTGGGTAAATGTTTTAACTGGGGTTACTAACATATTTCATAAAAAAATTAATTTATAATCGGATACCTAGATTGAAAATAAGACTACTGAAAATAAGATATTTGTTTAAAATATGATTTTTAATATAGGTCCCTATTAAATATAAATTATCTACATATTTATGTGATCTGAAGTGAACTGTAGAAAATAGAAACTTACGAAATTAATACACAATTGTATTAATAGGTATATTGTTAATATACATATTTAATCTTTTTTTTTTATTTATATATGTATGAATTTTTTATTTCATCCTCTTTTTTGTGTAGATTTTTTGTTTAAATTTTTCCTACCGTAGGTAATTGTTTTTAGAATCCTAAATTAAATCTAAAGACTATTATATGCAACCTAATATTGATTAATTGTGACGATGTGTGTTCAGGCCAATTTTTGATCTATTACCTCAATTTTATAAATTTCAAACTCATTATTATCATATTAAATTTCTGTAAATGTATTACAATTGTATAACAATCTTAAAGTAAGTTATTGGTAGCAGAGGTCATTCCTACCAACTGCACTGGCAACCTATTTGGATTATAGATAACAGTTTTAACTTGCCTTGTACAGTGCCTGCAGTGTATTATTTTCTTTCTTCTTTCTTCACCTGTCAGTTTGTATACTATCTTCAATCTATTTCAGCTCTATTATCTTCATCAAGTTCACCTACCTACCTTTAACTCTCTTCATCTGCAAGTATCATTATATCTTTTTGTTTTTATAGCCTACATTATACTAGCAATTTACTTGTATAATATTGTAATAATATATACCCTTATTATTTATTTATGTTTTTTTTTTATCTGGAGCTCTGTAGGCTAGTTTTATTTGTAAAAATCTATAAACAACCATTATCTTTTAATTTTCATTCATTCGGATTACATTTTCCTTTTATTGTTTTAATATATTTTTATCTTTCAAAGAGGTTTTCTTTTTCTTTTTTATCAATCACTTTTTCATTTTCCTGTATATTCTATATTTTATATTTTCTTCTATTTTATATATTCAATATTATTTGTTTTTATATCAAATATTGTTTTAGTTTATTTTTTATTAAATCAATCAACATTTTCCTTTTTTTCTCTCTCTCTCATTCTCCTATTATTTTATCTTTATTTTCTCATCCATTTGTCAGAATATTAAAATTGTTTTTCCTCCTTTACAACACAGCATTTCTCCACACAGATCCAAATTAACTATCCATATAACCTAGATTAATCTGGGTCTATTGTAAGGGTGTCCCTAGGACAACCAAGCTGTGGCTCCAACAATGTTTATCCGTAATAATTTGAAATAAAATTTTGTTATTGTAATTTTTTTAATTCCTAATAAGAATCAAAGATTGTACCGGAATTCATTGGAACAAAACTAGTCAAAGGGATTTTTAATGGGAACGGCGAATTCATACGATTGATTGGGATACAAGAATCATCTGAATACGAAATATGAGGGGTATACTACTGTATATAAAATAAAGTCGTAGGTCGAACCTATAGGTTGTAGAGAGGGAATTATACAATTGCCACTTTAATAAAATAAAAGAATGGCATAGGATAAAATATGAAAAATCATGTCTGACCTATCTCTAGCTATTATAAACGCTTCAAATTCCAATAAACATCAATTCTATTTGGTAATGTCTAATTTTGATATTAGTTTTGCAGCTACTGTTGTAAAGCTACTTGCCATACAGAGTGATCTTGAAAAATAATAAGTCATATCACTCTATTAAGAACTAGCAGTCAAGAAAACATCAAACATGGAAAATATGACTTTAACCCTAAAGACAGACGAATCCTGTAATATCTCTAAACCAATTTATCTACAACAGTTTATATATTATACTTCACTATTGTCCAAAATTTAATAAATACTGAGAAAAACATATTTGAGAGTATAAAACCTGTACTGTAACCAGCAAAACATAGAGACAATTCTCAATATCGACAGTGTGGATAAATTGAACAAGATATATACTGATATATGCCAGTGTTTATACCAATGTGTGTTAATCGGAAAAGTAGTAATTTTTTTTTGTTATTGGTATTACGAATACTTATTATTTTGTATTGTTCCTTAATTGTGTAATATTATTGTTCTTTAAATATTTCACTAGATGTGCCAGGCTCAAAGTATAATATGTAGCTTACTCATTATGTTGTGTATATTTTTTTAAAATAACACTATTATCTATTTGCTTTTGTAAATTTAAGCTATGTCTGATGCCAAGTAAATTCAAAATATTGATTTCTGTTTATTATTTGTATTGTTTGTTATATGCATTATTTGTTTTTCAATTTACGAAAGAAGATGCTAGAATTTGATGAGAAGTCTTTAATATTGAATTGCTGACTCCTAATTCATCTTAAGCTTAGTAACTGTTGACACTATGCAGATATATTCCATGTGCCCATCCCTGGGTGTGAAGAAGTGAAGGTGTCGACACCTCCTGATACTTCCTCATGCTGCAGGTGGAAAACGCATTTTTGGTGGGCTAGATGAAATAGATTAAAAACAGACCACTCAACCTTAGACTTGCCAGGTGAGCAATGAAGAGGCAGACCCTCCACATGATAGGTGGGCAATGGCAACCTCTATAATAACAACACATCACACGGAGACACATAAAATTCTTTCCCAGTCTCCCTGTTTCCTTCAATCCAGTCTTCCAATCTATCACCCCATCACGCCTTCCTGCGAGGTGGCAGGGCAGGAATGGTTCCAAAAACTCTATTAACATCACCTTATAACTCCTTCTTCTGAACTCTTCCACCCCCTCACACTTCTCTTCGACTTCTGACTGTTTTTCTTATTATTTTTGTCATTATCTATTGCCTTTAATTATAACTATTTTATTTCTATCTTCTATGCGAAAATCAACATGAGGAGGCCCCTCACCTCCGGATTCTTTTTTACTAGTAGGAACATACATGATAGACATTTCACAATAAATAGATACGTATTGCAGGAAACCTTAAAATACCACAGGTAGTAAAAAGTAATACTCAACATGATTTATTCTTTTTTCCCCATTATAAAGCATCCTCTAATTTATTGTTTTTTTCTATTTTACAGGGATGGAAAAAAAACTCTATACAATAGCTGAAAAGTATTCAAGATTCTTCGAGTATATTTAGTGCGGTCAACGTTGGTGACCATTAGAGAAGAAAGAAAGGGACGAGGCAATTGGAAAAGCAAATATCATCGAACTTAAACAGATTTGATGTTTTCGCTAAACATGCTACACGGAGGAATACTGATATAAATAGAAAGAAACCTAGAGGTAAATGATGGCCAAAACTCAGCTAGGAGAACAGGATACAAGAAAATTACTTAGCATAAGAAACTAGAGAGCGGCGAAACCGGATACCGGACCGGAAACATAGCGAAGAGTCCAAGGCCTGTAATTGGATGTATTGCAACTAAATTGTATAAGAATTCGTCCTAAAATTCATATTGTAAGTAAGATATATACATGTATACATATGCGTGTATGTATGTGTTATATAAATAGGTTTATGTTGATTAAATTATTATAAGTTTATAATGAGGTGTAGATAGTTGACCGTAGATTAATGATTGGAGAAGTTTGTCGGAGGGTGCGGTCAGCAAAGAACAACATAAATAAACATAAAATAAATAAATAAATATGGTTTTGTTTATTTATGTTGTTCTTTGATGACCGCACCCCCCCCCACCCGACAAACTTCTCCAATTATTATAAGTTTAATTCACCTACGTTGCGTTACGAAGAAATAAAGATGAGTAGTCAAAAGTAAAGGAAAACCAAAGCACTTTTCTCCCAGGTTACGTTGTTGTTCACATTTAACCAAAAAAAAAGATATTTTTGGAGAAATTAGGTTCATTATCCACTTTTATATATAATCTTATATAAATATAATAATTTTCTATTATCATTACATATAATCTGCTGTTGAATAGAGTTTAATAACTATATTAACTATTCAGTAAGAGATATGCTATAGTTACTGAGAAATTTTAACGGTTGATTAACTAACTGTATTATCTATGGTAATAGGATCAAATGGCAATAGGGGAATTATGCTAAGCTTTGTGATTTCGGATCCCATGCGGTTGAAGCCAAGTTAAATTATGTTTTAATAAGGCACTTATAGTAACAAACGTTGCAATACTCCTACCATCCTCGATCGTTATTATGTGAAAGTAATAAAAACCAACATAATATATGATTTAATGAATTAATAAGCATACGGATCCTCTAATTCTCTATGCATAGATTACAGAGTGTGGATAGAGGGAGTCACCTCTTTATATATA
>NW_027116131.1:1665366-1666498 GCF_000696795.3 Halyomorpha halys
TTAATATCTAAAACGCTGTGAAAATGCCCCGACAGCTCCCTCTTTATAACTCGGCGGTACCCCAGGTTCGAAGAAGAATTGTTGAAGTTCCTTGAAAAAAAGACTCCACCTTCTTCGAGGAGGTTTATTGCATTGACACCGACGTATCCGTAATATACGCCGACATTGTTGCATTTACAAAAATCGGAGCCTGGGCTCCTATCCTGGATCCGAAGGTAAGATTTGGGATTAATGGCCTCGAACAGGAGGGTGGAGTGGAAAGAGAAAAATGCGTCCATTTCCTTAAGGAAAAATTCCACGAGACCTTCGGTGAGAGAGTTCACCGTGAGAGGCCTCTGGTTTGGATCTCACGGAACAATACCAGATAGAACAAGGAGCTTCTTAGAAGGCATAGGTGTTAGTATCGGGGATATTGCGATCTTGGCGGAAAATATTATTTTGGACTCCCTGGGGATCATGCATGGGAATTAGCTCTGAGATTATTCATTGCTTTATTTATTTATTTTAGTATGCGGACCTGTTGATTTGTGTGTTTTAACTGATTTATTCCCTTACTTTATTCATTTATTAAGTTATTTAATTTCTATTTATTTATTTTTTAAAACTTATTTATCTATTCAAGTATTTCTTTTAACCAACTTTTTATTATATTTTCTTTTAAATCTATGTATTAGTTTTGTTTTAGTAAAAAGTATTTAATTGTTTGTTTTTGTCACTGCTGTGACTATTATTTCTCTAGTTTGATCTCACATGTACTGTTTAATGGTGAATTTATTTAGCAGGTCACTGGAGAGGATTTGAATGGGTGAATTGAGAAGAGTGGATTTGTCAATCAAGTGAAATAAAAAGTCGTGAAATGGAAGGAACCAGAAAGGGGGAAAAAAGGAATATAATGAATGAAATGAAAAAAATAACTTTATTCTGGGACATATGACCCCTAAGAATAATTATAAGGTTCATATAGTGAGATTTTTATCTGGCGAGCGTTTACAAATTTTCAGATAGTAGAATGAAATTACATTGGCATATTGGTTTTACTACTGTTTATAATGTTAATCAATAACTGCCTATTTATTTGATTAAAATGATGTGGAGGTTTAGTTATTCAATAAATGAAGGAATAGGTGTTGTT
>NW_027116131.1:1667267-1676501 GCF_000696795.3 Halyomorpha halys
CTTCAAATCATTGTTAGACGCCCATGCGTTAATTCTGTCAATATCTTCCTGTATCTTTTGGATGGCCTCAAGCATTTCGGAGGGATGGAAGGACAGATAGATTTGGAGATCGTCTGCGTATAGGTGGTACTGTGCGTGGTGAATGGAATCAGGAAGATCATTGATATAAATGGAAAAAAGGGATGGTGAAAGAATATATTGAAATATTTGAATTTAGTATGCAGACTGGAATTGATTGTAAAAGGAGACTGTGAGAAAAAACTTTTTTCTTTCTTTTTTATTATATCATGTAAATATATGTAATGTACAAATGTCCGATCACGGATTGATTAGTATGCTGTGTAATGTAGCAACCCGATGTATTTGGGCAGCATGGATGAATAAAGTATTTTTCTCTCTCTCTATTACATATTTTTTCTTATTAATCATAATTCAGTAGATACTAGTACTATGATACTAAGATACGGCAAATAAAAAATTTAAACCATTTAGTATATTGATAGTAAATAGAGTTGTAGAAGGTGATTAACATTGCCGAGAAAGCTATCCTTGTTGGTTTCAAACCCTTCTTTAATTTAATTGTTCAATGAACGACCATTTCACTTTTTCACAAACCTTTTTTTTTATTTATTTATTTATTGATATTTACAACTGTATAAAAAATACAACAAGTAAATTTGATCATAATGACATAATGATATGATACAGTAAGGTTTGACAAAGCTGTGCAGGTTCTAAATTCGCTGTGGAGGAAATAAAAGTCTTCAATGGTTACGTGACCTCAACATTAGAATGCTTCTTTATAATATCCTGGTCTACAGCAATCGGGAAGTTGTAAAGTACAGTTAGGATAATGGTGGTCCTGGAGTACGATATCCATCCGACAGTAATCATTTATAGTGGGTTCGAAAAACGTAGAAGCGATAGCACTAACGCTAGTCAGGTAAATCTTGAAGTCTCTTTTATTAGCAGAGGCTATTAATAAAAGTTCCAGGACTCTTTGTATCCACAAGGGCATCCTGGGATAAGCTAGTGTCCTTGATTATGATGGTGAATTAGGCTAATGATTGCGGAGACGTGGCAGGAGTTTCCTGAGAAGAAGCTGAAGGGACTTCTTAGACATACACACTCTGCTACAATGACCATTTGTTTGACATGAATGAATAATAGCATCTTTAGCTGGGTTAGAGTCCTTGCAATTCCGTTTTCGCCAGGCACAAAAATACTAATAGATGAAGCAGCCAAAATGATGAAACATGAATTAAAATTTGTCTGTGTGCTAGATAATTTGGTGTCTGTTACCGGTTTAAGAGCATATATTTTGTTTTGGGCTTGATGGAGGGCTTGAAGCACCGTAAGATCCAGATAAGATACTATGATGTGCTTGAACACATTCGGGCCAATGTGGTTAATCAATAGTTAACATTTTAACGTTTATGATATATCATGGCACTCTTCGAACTCTCTAACTCTTCGAACTTAGCAAATAAATGTCTTTAACAAATGCATCCTTGTTGTTCAGCTGTGACATCTTCATCTGTGTCACGCTCGGGCTTGAGATGTTTTTCCATTATATTTTAGTTATTGATTATTCTTAAATTTGATGAATTGTTATAAATGTAGACAAAGACGTAGACCTAAATGTTGATTTTATCAAATTGAAAACACGCTAGATAAACAAGTCACTACACTACATTTGAAAATTAATATATGTTGTAGAATATCCTATTATTTTTCTCTGATTCCAACTATGGTTACTTGGTGGGTGTGATTCACTAGACTTGACTAAACATTTTCAGATTATAAATTTGATATACTTTGTATCTAACTGAGCTTTCTAAGGAAGTTATTACATTTACACTAAGTATTGTATATACAGAGTGTACTAAGTATTATCGACAAGAGTGGAGCCAAGTGGGGCTGAATGGGGTGGGAACTTGGGAAAGTCGGGATGCGCGCTCATGACTCATTCAGAGCGTTGAGAAGACGTCACCCGGCGTTCCCGTCTTATTAGAAAACTTATTCCTTCGCGAGTAAACTTCATGATTAGATCGGGTATATTCCGTTCCCTTTTAGCGGTAACAGATTCCTCTTCAGGTAGCTCGTATCCTGAGATTGACACTTAGTGTTCCTATTAAATCCACCTTAAAACCTGTCAGGTATCTCCTTATCACCGTACCTTTATTGGTTAATCTAAACCAAAATCAGAGGGCATTGAACTACCCATCGTTCAACAAGTGCCATTATTAACTGATAGATGAATTTTCCAACTACAATGAGTTTTTATAATTATTTTAGTTATTTTATGCTTTACTAGTACCTCAATAGTTTTGCTTACAATCGACTTGTAATTTCAAAGCATTAGAATATCAAAGTAGGATTGGATTACAGTTTACCTAAAATTATATTCTACTTTATTCTCCATTTCAATTTGATTTTTTTATCACTTCCACTTACCAATATACAGGGTGTTTTCGGGGTAAGTGGCCAAACTGAAAATATGAACTTAGGAACTGGAAACAAAAAAAAATTTTTTAAGGTATGTCCGCAAACGCTGTGTTTAGAAGATATCCATGAATTTCATTGTTATGAATTATTTATGTTATATGAAATATATAAGACCTTTATATTATTATTAATTAAATATAAACATTAAAATCCTTATTAAATGTTGTTCAATGTGAAGTTATGTCCGCAAACGCTTTATTTAGGAGATGGATTAGATAGAATCCCTAACTGTATAATAACTATAGGCAACAAAAGGATTAATACTATTTGGAATTAGCATTGGGAGCTGTCAATAGCATTTATCAGTTTGTAAAAGGCTCTCGCAGAGTACTCATCATTATGCCTTCAATTTATACTAATGGTGAATATACCAATATGGTGTTTGAGTACAGTTTTTTCAATGGCAATGCTAATGCTGCTCGTCGTGAAGAAGGTTAATTAAATCTTGTGAAACAATAACACATATCGAGTGTCGTTTAATGTTTAAGTTTTTTTAATAAAGTAGTTGGAACAAATGAATAAGTTTTATTTATTTCATATAATTCGTAATAATGGAAATCTTTAGGTGTGACTATTTCCTTAACAAAGCGTTTGCGTACATACACCTATATCCACTACATTTACATCCATCAAATTTAGTAAATGTTGCATTAGGTACATTAGAATTTTGAATAAAGATATTTAAAAAATTATTAAAAAAAAAAAAAATGTTTGGAAAGGAATAGTTTTAACTTCAGTGAAACGTAATAGCTCTGACATGAAGTAGAATTTTGTTATTTAGAGTGTCAAATGACCCCTTGTCGTTCTTATAGGTATAACTAAAATGTTTTATTTATTTATGAGAACGGGACTTATTCTAATGTTTTTAGAATTTGCTTTATACTTGAGCAATGAGCAAAAATACCTCAAGCCACTCTTTCGTAAAACATGGTAGCTGGAAAAATGAAAACTTTTACTATATGAAATATTTTTAATTAAAATGTTCTCCCATAAACTTAGAGTTACTAATCATGATTGAATACCAACATTGCTCCTTTAAAAATATAAATTTTCAATAGCTTATGGTGTATAGTGAATAAAATAAACGAACAATGCAATGGTAGTAGATCAGTGTCTTTCGGCCAGCATTGTAATTTTCTTTTGGAAGGATCGAATGAGGGGGAAATAGTTTTTTTTTTTTTTATTATATTCATTTATAAAATTACATTTAAAATGGTCTGACCAGATGTTCGATAGCATCGTCGCAAACCCGGATCTATTCATTATCTCTACATATTTATTAGAAATATTGTCTTGTTCCATTAAAAATAGACAACTTTGGCTGTCCAATTTTGAGTATATTTTAAATGAAGCGTAACCACAAATATATATTAAAGCATCTTTATCAATGGTAATATCCAATTAATTTATTTTTAGTATAACATTTAATAACTGATAAGGCACTGCGAAGTTTACAGCAACTGACTCACATTCCATCTCCGGTAAATTTACTCTATCAATTTTTTTTTTTATTATTTACTTATTGTAATTTACAACTGTACAAAATAATACAACAGGTAAATATGTAGTATGTTTCATATACACTTGAAAATCTTGGGAACGAACCACCCATTGGTGGTACTTCAAACATTAATTTAAACTAGAAGGTCCCGTGGCCATCTTGTTTTCAGACGCCTCGGAGGATTATCAGGGATTGTTAAGGATGAAAGATTAAGAATTAATGGGTTAGGATGGTTAAGGAGTTTGGAATAAAAAGACGCATATCTGTTTTGGGTCAAATCTGCAACGAATGGGATGTTAAGGTCTTTATGAATGAGTTTATTTGTGACGTAATAAGGAGCATCAACGATTTTACGTAGGATTTTGGATTGTAACGATTGGATGCGGGAAGAATTTGATGGTTTGGTGGAGCCCCAGAGCTCAATTCCATATGTCCAAATTGGTCTGATTATTGAAGTGTATACTAATTTTTTGTAATGAATGAGAAGTTTAGAGCGTTTGTCAAGTAAGTGTTGTAGCAATCGGAATCTACGAGCAGTTTCTTGTCGTTTCAGTCTCGTGTGTGGATTCCAAGTAAGTCTCTACTCTATCAATTGAAATCATTTTTCATTCGAAAAAAAAAAAATCAAAATTCAAAATTTCTGTTTATAGAAAATCATCTATCAATTCAAAAAATATAAATTAATGTAGCGTATCTTTACATATTTACCTAAAGTCATTATTTTCACAATATTTAGTGGTTGAATAGGGTTCTAAAAAAAAAAAACAAGCATTTCTGCATGTAATAAAGCATGTCAGTAAAAATAAAAAAATAGCATACCTTAATAAAGGAAATAGGAATAATTAAATTATATTGATTTCTATAGTTTGATAAAAATATATATTACTTGAAATACAATTACCGTGTATTCAAGGATATTTCATATTTCACGACAAAAACAACAGGACCCGCAATAATAATATAATATTGGTAAAATTGAACTTGAAAGATTAAATGAAGAGACTTAATAGCCGGAAGGAACATTAATTAATAAACTATTTTATAAGTTAAAGAATGATACTGAATGACTCCCAATATAGTCGAGGACCAAATATAAAAATCTGAGAGGCAAAAATAAAATTTATCTCCGCTTCACTTTGATTTAGAAGCCCAGAGATATTGTTTCAAGTTAAATAACTTCGTAGCCTTCCTGTGACCCTTAATTGAGTTTTTTTTTATTTTTATATTTAACACAAATTCAGGGATGATTCTTTTTCGAAACAACTACACTGACCTCTAAGTATTATAAATTAACATGAATTCTATTAGGGAGAGCTGGCTTAAAGTTTTCAACATAGATTACATATGTATACATTTTTTTTTTAATTTATTTCTCTAACATATTTTTAAACACCCCCTTCATTTGTTCCATTCTTCCCCTCACTGACGTGTTGCTTCATCATGTTGTGATTTTTTAATGTTTTTTCATAACATCACCATAGCTATTTCATACATTATAATTCCACGTTTTATGGTAGCTATCTCTATAACTGTTCCCATCTCCTCTATTCAAAGCGGCAATAAAAATAAGGTTGGAGTTAAGTTCCTAGCTGATATATAGCAAGTCAATGACGATAGCAGTGTCTAATAGAAAACATCATGGGCCAATCAAATTCCTTTATGATTATGTAACCCCTAGTCGATATTATCTTCCTTTTGTTTTTGTCCTGTTGTTTTTGTCGTGAAATATGAAATATCCTTGAATACACGGTAATTGTATTTCAAGTAATATATATTTTTATCAAACTATTGAAATCAATATAATTTAATTATTCCTATTTCCTTTTTAAGGTATGCTATTTTTTTATTTTTACTGACATGCTTTATTACATGCAGAAATGCTTGTTTTGTTTTTTTTAGAACCCTATTCAACCACTAAATATTGTGAAAATAATGACTTTAGGTAAATATATAAAGATACGCTACATTAATTTATATTTTCTGAACTGATAGAATTTTCAAAAACAGAAATTTTGAACTTCATTTTATTTTCGAATGAAAAATGATTTTAATTGATAGAGCAAATTTACCGGAAATGGAATGTGGGTCAGTTGCTGACAAATTCAAAGTGCCTGATCAGTTAAAAAATGTTATACTAAAAATAAATTAATTGGATATTACCATTGATAAAGATGCGTTAATATATATTTGTGGTTACGCTGTATTTAAAATATACTCAAAATTGGACTGCCAAAGTTGTCTATTTTTAATGGAACAAGACAATATTTCTAATAAATAGGTAGTGATTATGAATAGAGCAGGGGCTTGTCATGATGCTATCGAACGTTGTATTCGAAATTAGAAGATATTCTTTAAAAGAAATGCACTTCTCAGAATCAGCTAATTTCGAAAGCTTACTTTTAAATCCAGGGATCAATCATCACTCTCTTCTGAAAGAAATGATTAAAATTGCTACTGTGAAAGATGCATACATAAGTTCAGCATTGTAAAAAGTATGCCCTGTTTGTGACATGTCAATATCAAAGACCATAATCCAAATTATAAATACGGTTTGTAATATACTGTTATCAAATTACAAAAAGCTTCGAAACAATCAGTTTACAGAAAAGAAATCTATCAAAAATATCAGGAAAGTTCAATCATTAAAATAAATAAATAAAAAAGGGAGGGGATTAGCGGGGCGGCTTTTTACGATTCCATTCTATAAATTGTAGGGGAATCTGCTAAATCTATTATATTCTATCAACTGCTAATAATAGTGAAGATACAGTAAATAGTTTTTGCATTGAACTTTGGAAAAGAAGGTGGTGAGAGAAGGTACAGCAGAATTTTTAAAACTGATCTGTGGGTTCAATCACTAATCAGGGCATTAAATAAATTTATTTTTTTCTCTATTTATTTCATAATTTCGAATAACAAATAACATATGAAGAGCCAAGACGAACTCTACTGAAGCAGGCGGTAGTGTGATGGTAAGGGTGGCAGAGTTAAGAGGCCTACCCTACCCCACTAGTTCCTCACTGTTTTCTGTTTTGCCTGTTTCTTCTCTTACAATTAACGTTAAGCCAGTGCTACAGCACAATACTGTCATATTCCTCGTCTTTCTAATATAAAGAAATTTAAGGTTCACTATGCCTCGTAAATGTTGTGTCCCTTTAAATGAATGAGAATGATTTCCCATGAAATGTTCTTCCGCCTGGTTTTTTTAATTGTTTCTTTACAAACAAATATAGAATTTACTAAAAAATAAAAAGGAATGTACAAAAACTTTAAAAGGTCTAATTAAAAAAACCTTGGTATATTCACATTCGGCATTTTGTTTTAGTGTAAAATTACTACTAAAAATTTTAGACGAAAGAATAGAGGATCAATGACGAAAGGAATATTAATTGGAATCCAAGTTATATCCAACAATAACAAGCTTATTCATCATAAGAGATTTTTTCATGGTTACTCGAAGCCACTGGTTGTTACTTACTATTCCAAGAGCATTCGCCACTTTTTTTTTACGTTTTTTTTTTCTTTTTTTTTTTTTAGTTTCAATTCGAAGGCGAACTTTACTGTACCAGACGGGAGTGTCACCCCCCACTTCTTGCCGGCCAACGTTAGGGGGTCTGTTGCAATACGCTTGGTCGGTATAAACTTATTCCCCTCTGGTATTTTCTTAATACGAAAGGGAAATGAGGACTGTAAATAATCTTAATTAATTTTGAAATTTATAGTAAAACAATCTGTATTTAATGTTTATAATTAACTAAAGATAAATTAACAAATTCGAATTCTGATTTCTTCTTATAAATCTATCTTTCTTCTAGGTTAAGCGTAATTTATCACTTAAATCATAATTTATTTATAATCTTAATATTTACTTGAGACTGGTAAATTTTTTTTAAAATAAATAATTTAAATTCTATCCATTATAGTCTCAAAACTTTTATTTCTCTTATAAGTCCGACGTTTCGGCCAATGCCAACTGGGATTATCAACAGGTATCACAGTTGGGATAAAAGTTTAAGGAATAGTGTTTGTGATAATATGATTTTGATTTTGTTTTATATTGACTAATTAGAAATTGATGTTTTTGACCTGGGCAGAATAGCCTGCATGGAGTTTAGAGTTTTTTAAATTATATAATTTCAAAGTTGTATTAAGGTAAGGTAAATTATAAATAATAATGTTAAGTATTTTGAAATGTTTGTAGGATCATACATGTAATAAAAGCTGTTTTGTAGTAGATTGTCCCTGAAGATGTCCGAATTGGCCGAAACGTCGGACTTATAAGAGAAATAAAGGTTTTGAGACTATAATGGATAGAATTTAAATTATTTATTTTAATTAAATCATAATATAATTTTAGATTAAATTATTTTGAGTTCACAATAGATTCCTTTTAATTTGTCATTGAAAATTGGAAATATGTATCGTTTTGAAACAATTATTCAACTAAAACTAGTTTCAGCTATAATTTTTATGTGAAAATTTAATATTGATATTGTATATTAAGGAAAAAGAGGGTTTAGCAGTTACCAATTTATTTTTATGATTGAATTTTCCTGATATTTTTTTATAGATTTCTTTTCTGTACATTGATTGTTTCGAAACTTTTTATAATATAATAACTGTATATTACAAATCGTATTTATAATTTGAATTAAGTAGGTATTTTAAGGTATCTAAGATACGTTCGCTGAGTGCATAGAATCAAATTCGCTGTGATGATCCATATCACAGCGCATATCGGTGCATGTGATTCTCCGCGCTCAGTGAACATATCTTATTACCTTAGAATACCTTAGGGTTAAACAAGGTTGGTGCATATCAGTTGAATATATTTTTATTTATTATATATTTTACTCGCCAATAAAGCAAGATAACCGACGGGTACGAAAAAAATAATGGAGATAACGCACACCATTGAAGTCAAGGATAGTGATCACTTTAAAAGTTTTTCATTCCCACTAAACCCCAATTTATCGATGGTCTTATTTCGTCTTTGAAATATTAATTTAAAATAAGAAGAGGAAAATTAAGATAAAATATTGGTTGAATCAAGAATATTGAAAAAAAAAATTATTAAAATTGGAAAACGGCGTGAAAGGCCTTTTTTTATTGAGTTTAAGGGCTAATGTGGAGTTCCAACAATGTAAAAGGCCTAATGTGGTGTTTCAACAATGTAAAAGGCCTAATGTGGTGTTCCAACAATGTAAAAGGCCTAATGTGGTGTT
>NW_027116131.1:1676551-1690519 GCF_000696795.3 Halyomorpha halys
CAACAATGTAAAAGGCCTAATGTGGTGTTCCAACAATGTAAAAATTAATACTGAAAATTTCTGTATGCTTTCAATTAAGATTTGAGGTAAAACTTTTTCCCGGATGATGCATGAAAATATAGATAAAAACGTTTTAATATTAAAAAAAAATAATTGCTTTGGTCGTGAGTATAAATGTTTTTTTTTATTTTTAATAATTTATTTATTGTTATTTACAGCTGGTGCCACGTTTAAAGCGAAGGAGAAGTTGTTTCTGGTGTATATAAAATGATTGCCGAAAAGATGTGCTTTAAGTATTTTTCTTTCAAACGTCAAAAATGCTACTCTAGAAACTTTTTAACTTTTTTTTTATAATAATTTTACATTTACCCACGTACAAATATATGTTATACAGTTTTCGACATTTTTTTTTTTTTATAATTCATTTATTGTTGTTTACAACTGTATAGATATATACACATCAAGTAAATTTGTTATAAGTGATATTATGACATATTACTAACATGTGGAGAATCTACCCATTGATGGAACTCCAAAAACATTTCTAAAGGAGAAAATCTCGAGGCCATTTTTTTCAGACACCTAAGAGGATTATTAGGTTAGAAAGGAGGAGAAGGAAGGAGAAGCCAGGTTAGAAACGAGTTGGTTTGGTGGTTGGGAAGTTTTTCATGGAAGGATTGGTATCTGATTTTGGCCAAATTGGCAACATATGGGACAGAGTATAAAAGTTTTCATTGCAAGTAGAACATTACAAGTTAAATCATATTGATCGAAAATTAATGTTTCCCGATGCCGTATCACTTCCAACATGAGTGTATGATGGATAATCCTCGCGAACAATTTCATTAATATGGGACTAAAGTCCCATTGTTTGAGAATCACCCCATGTAGATACATGTTTAGAAAAATTTACTCGCACCATTTTAATTCATAAAGATAAAACTAGATTTTAATTGCGGGAGAATAACCTAAATCTACAAAGATTATTAAATAAAAAATGTTAAACGAGATTCATTCCCACGCTAATCGTAGGGCCGGGAGCTTGCTCAATATTCGTTTTTCATTTTAATGTTTCCTTTTAGAGAAACTGTACTAATTAAGTAATATTGCACCGCCTTTCGACCATTATCTTCTTACTCTATTTTTAAAGTATGTTTTAAAATTGTAATAATATTATTTTATGGATTGTTATTTATTACACATTAGAATTAATCATTCGGGAACTTTTTCAATAATGAACTTGAGTGAAAATGACGTTAGATTGAATTTTTTTATGTTACGAGTTGTTTAAATAAATCAAAAAAATTTGCATTTGTATTTTTTTTTTTTTAAAGGAACAAAATTTGCTGGATTTAATTTTTTTTTATTTATCCTCATGGCCAGATTGCTCTAATGGGCCCTAGATAGTTATAATATAACAGCTTGATCCACTTCTAACAATTGACAATGGTGGAACAGTCTCATACATAAGACACCCCTGACTATTACAGTGTTATAATTACAAAACAGATTAATATTTAATAAAGATAAATTATTAAAAAAAATCATAAATAATTAGAAATAACAATAGTTATGATATTGGAATAAAATACACAACAAAACGACTAATATTTAAACAACTGAAGATTATGGAAGAACGGGTTCTGTGAATCACTGGTGTAGCTTTGGTCTAAGGGCACACGTCCTTGCTATTTTTGAAGTAAGTTCTCGTGTTTCTTGTGAATGACATATTTGAGCCATCTGGGCATCTATTGATGATTTTTATAGCTAATCAATAATATTCATTTTTAAGATTTTTGTAGGGTTTTGTGTGAATTTTTTTTTTTTTTTTTTAAGGTAGTGGGTTTACTTGGACTTCACTTACTTGGACCCACTATACCACTTGGAAAGGTCCCTTTGCGTTGATAGGTGTCAATCGCTTCAATGGCTCACAAACGAAGATATCCTAAAATCACACAATCCTTTTATAATGTAGTGAATAATATATTAATATCATATTAATAAATTTAGGAGGTTACTATTTACATTCTGAACACATACGCACCCTGTTAAGTCGGCTGTCACATAATTGGTGGAGGTAGGTTTGTCACATGAAGGGTAAATGGATGTAAGCCCAATCGCATGCCCATATCATCAAAACTGAATCCTGCGAACTAGTTCCATTTTGTCAAATTCAGGAACACAAGCCCTCTTACCTAATTTCGGCTCGGATATTGCTGGAAGTAAATTGTGTTGTTTTTTTTCAGAGTTTGCCTAGGGATCCCTAAAAGCTCAGCGGCTTTATAGGATGACATTCCTTCTTTTATCGCTTTCAATGCAGTTTTTAGTTGCTCCTCTGTCCATTATCCTCTTTTCTTAACTGATAGATAAGCTATTTGCTCAGAAAAAAACATCAAAAAAGTCAGTTAATCATCAATTACTAACAAAATAGAATTGTTGTGATGAGAAATATGTTCAAAAACAACAGGAAACAAATGGTGTCCTAATATGGTCTACCTAGGAATCGATAACCCCCTCTTTTTCTGAAGTATTTAAGTGTCTAAATCCACTAGGTCAAGTAATAGCTGGCAAGACCATAATATATCAATTATATCTATTCCCTATCCTTCCCTATCCTTTGTGTGTGGGATCACCAAAGAGCCAATCAGAAATAAGGGAGACAGATTAGACACATTCTGAAAACGAAGTGGGGGTTAAGAGGACAAATCGAGATGGAAGCGGAACTAGGGGACTTCGAACTAGAAAATGTTCTATCATGGGAAGACGGACAGAGCGGGAAGAAGAGGAAGACACCCCAAATAGACGACAGTTTTCTCATCCGCTAAATTAGATATTCAATTATAATGTAAATATATTTTATGGCAAACAAACCACCTATCTGGTAGATATGGGATATCGAAAGAAAATATCGATATCGATATCTGTTAGCAATATCGATATCGGTTAGCAATATCGGAACTAAAATATCGATATTTTAAAATATCAATATATTTATATCGAAAATTTAACAAATTAATGTAATAATATTTATAAAATGAAAACATAGCATGACATGGGAAGAGTTATTTCATGTCAGATCTAATCAAAATACATAAGAAACTCTTAATAACGTAGAAACAAAGTAACACCACGACAACCATATCATAAAAATAGCAAATATAATTGTTTTACTTTATAAAATTTAAAAATTGAATATTGACATTTTATTTCAAAATAAAATCGAAGGGAATATGAATTTATCGATTCAAAATATCGAAAAACTGTTTTTATGCTTTTTCTCATCTCTGATATCGATATTAATAATAATGTAAAATATCGATATTTCTATAAAAATATCGAAAAGTCCTTGCTAATCATCGATATCAATATTAAAAACAATGTAAAATATCGAAAGGAACATAAATTTATTAATTTAAAATATCGAAAAAAATATTTTTAAGCTTTTTATAAAATTATCTTAATCTTTTTAAACCAAATATCGATATTTCCATGAAAAAAATATCGAAATATCGTTTCTAATCTTTGATATCGATATTAGTAACAATGTCGATTATCGAAAAGTATATAAATTTATCAATTTAAAATATCTAAAAACTATTTTTATGCTTTCTCTCATCTTCGATATCGATAATAATAACAATGTAAAATATCGATATTTCTATAAAAATAAATATCGAAATATCGTTTATAATCTTCGTTATCGATATTAATAACAATGTATGAATTTATCAATTTAAAATATCGAAAAACTATTTTTAATCTTTTTAAACAAAATATCGATATTTCGATGAAAAAATATCGGAATAGTTTTTCTGATCTTCCATATCAATATTAGTAACAATGTCAAATATCGAAATGAAAATTAATAATATATTGTAAAAAAATATCAATATTTTGTTTTATAATTTTTTTAGCCTTTATAAATAAAATATGCATATTTCGATGAAATAATATGGGGATATTGTTGATAATCTTCCACAAAGATAATATCAAATATGTTTAATATCGAAATAGATATTAAATTATTGAAACAAAATATCGATATTTCATTTTGTCTAGTTTTTAAGACAAAATATCGATATTTCAATAAAATGATATTACAATAATGTTGCTAATTATCGATATCGATATTAATAACATCATTGAAGGACGATTGGATGTTAAATTATTGAAACAATATATCAATCATTTGATAATATAATATGGGAATATTGTTGCTAATGTTAGAAATCAATAATTATAAAAATGTCAATATATCGAAATGAATATGAAATTATCAATATTAAAAATATCTAAATACTTTTATTCTTTAATATTAAGCTTGAATATTTTCTTTAACAAAATATTGATATTTGGATTAAACAATATCGGAATATATTTGCCATATTGTATTTTGCCACGAATATTCCCCCTGAATATATAGTTACATTGGATTATATTATCAATATTTGGAATTATATTATATGAATATTATATTATATTGGAGAATATACTATCTGGACCATTTAATCATCTCAGTAAATCATTTTATTATCTAATATATTATATATTTATATAGGAACACTATTATATGCAGATATATAATTGGTAAACTGAAAAGCACGCCAGGCCTTTAGAAAGGATATCCAATAACTATAATTTTAATTAATGTAAATATATTTAGATAATTGACTATAGTAATTATCCTGGCATCCCAGTTCACAACGGGTACATCTAGAGCACATCATATACACAGCGATACCTTGTGAAATATTTTTTTTATGATTTGAATAGTGTCGAAAGTGAATTGTAAGCCATATTTAGGATCCTTGTTCTTAATATGGCTTATTGATAATGGTTTTGTTGAACGCCTTAAATTTCTCTAAAACTTCCTTCTTAATTAATTTCCTTATTTTATTTCAAAATTAGTTAGATTACCTATTGGTTAGATATTGACAAAATTTCAAGCCAATTGATTGGCTATTGAGTAAGATACAGCTCAAAATTAGTTAGGCCGTATTTGAGCCACCTACCTTATTTGTTATTTATACGATGGATTTTAGCAAACTATACTATAATGCATTTCAAATAGTATAAGTAGATACATACATAGTTAATGATCACTAGCAGGTGTGCTAAAATAACCATTTGTGGAGGTATACAATAATAAAAGCCAGCAAATTATTACTAAGAGGATTGGGGAAGTGGATTTGTTTATCGAATGCCTTACTTCTCTCTAATGATGCTCACTTAATGATCGTATTTTCCTGAGCGGCTCGAACGATAGTCGTTATTAGCGCTCCAATCGGTTCGCTTTGCCATCTCAACTGAGAGTAATGAGAGAAATTTTAGGATAGTTATACCTCAAAGGATTCTTATCAATATATATTGATAAGACTACTTTATCAACATTGTGTAGAGTTGTGTGTGTGTGTGATAACGAAATATGGCAATGCACAAGGTAAAGCACTATAGTGCAGTTATTAATTCTTACAGTATATTATAAAGATTTTTTTTTAAATCCAATTAGTAGTATACTGCATGATTATTTTAAACATTTCTAAAGCCGTACAAAATTAGATGAGTCCAGAAAGAAAAAGATTCCTGTGAAATGAAAAAGTGAGAAATATATTGGACCTGAAAACTCAGTATGAATCAGTCCAAACTTTTTATTAATTTGTCAAAGGAAAGAGTATTTTATTCCTGAAAGAGACGGATCGAGAACAGTAACTGTTGGGGCCACACCCATTTTAAATATAGCTAAATAAGAGTCAACCTTTCGTCATCATTTAGAAGAATAAGGAAAGTCTGAATACATTCTTTTTTGTTTATTTATTTTTTTTTTCGCGATTTGCAATAGAAACGCGAGGGATGTTGGTTTTTTTTGTTTTATACATTAAAGGCCAATGTTGAGAAAAGGCAATACCTTGGAAATTAGACGAAATAGAAGGTGGCATGACATATGGTGATATGACTAAATCTGTTAACTTGTTTTTCATCCTCAACCTTCAGACCACTTATTTAGTCCATGAGTATGGTTTAAGTCATTAACATCCTGTCATAAGTTCACTTTCGCACTGACTTACAATCCGTTAGGTACTTTTCCTATCTTGTTCATTATCTTACTTTAGTCTTACCCCCATTTTTGCATCTTTTAGTATGTACTGTATTGCCCCCAACAACATGAGGAAGCACCTCACCTCCAAATATTCCTAGTAGAATTCATATGGATCAGACTCGTCAAAACAACAAGATAAGTATTTCACATACCAACATGGTACCAAGTACCATTGGTTGAAAGAGGTAATATCTAATTTGAATTATGTAACCACGGGTAATGAAATCTATTAATTTAATGTTTTTCTATTTTAGAGGGATTTTTTTTTCTTTGACTGAAACTAATAATAACAATAATAAAATTGAATGAACGAAAAAAAAATTAAAAACATACATATAAAATACAAAATTATTATTGAAAATAAACAATTAAAAGGAAAATAAGAATATAAAAGGGGATTGTGTATGAAATTTAAAATAGAACCTAAGACATTTGTTTACTTCAATTATCGAAATATTTCTGAGACGTAAGACCTATTTTCATTTAGTTAGATTGCCAAATGATATGGAAATGTGGAGTAGGTCGATTGCCTGCAGTTAGTAAGTAGGTGCTTAGCAGTTAGTGGTTTAGTTACATTACACTGTCTACAGATCACAATGTTGTTGGGTTAATCGAGTGTATCCGATTCGGAGTCTGGCCAGTACAAGTTATTGCATTGATGATTTTGTTTTGTGTTGTTTAAATTCATGTTATCTCCCATTTATGTATTGATGTCGTTTAACCCACTCACGATGTTCTATACACACTCATGACATCTCATTAGTTAGTTCAGTCCATTGTGGGAGCTATCTAAACAGGTAAATGTAGGGAACAATGGTGCAGCTATTGTGACCTATTAGATGTCTAGTAATGTCTTTGATTCCTGGAATTAAGGTAAACATAATTTACCTAGAAACGGGAGTATTTCGTATGCTGTAATATTAGGAGTAATGTCATACATTGTGTAAACATTGTCTAACAATACAATGAGCATAACATTTCTTAATAATTATTTCACCCTTGATAGACTAATAATCGTACAATGCTAAAATAATTGTTTACGAGTTTATTATTTGAAACATTAACTATTTATTTCTATTGTTTTTCACGTGGATTTTTTTTCAATAAATAATAACCTGGTACCCAAAATGTACCAGCACCAGATACATAGTTGTTAAATATTTTTATTCTCTTTGATCGCGCCCCCAACCATCTCCTTCATATTTTAAAAAATTGCTATAGTTGTATGTTAACTATAATATGATAAGTGTTAATTATCTTAGCTGTGCATAATAGAGTAACTAGTTATAGAATAAGTAATAGAGAGTAAAAACAAAATAACTGTGATAAAAGCAGAGAAATGTAATAGTAATAAAGTTGAACTCATATTTGACTTGAATTTTCAAAAAACACTAGCCCTATCTACTGTTGTAGTTTTGTAAACTAGGTTACCTTGGTAATCTAGTTAACAAAACTGTAGACCACCAACAAGTTGGTAACTTGACAACTTGAGTTTTAACAAACTCTTGAACAAATCTAAGTTATATAAATCATAGTTGGTGTAAACGGCCCTAAATTTACGAACTCGATGACACTTGGAGTATAACTGTTCAGATGAGTTCTATAAAAACCAAAAAAACAATATTTAACTTATAACTGCTTTGTTTCTGGTAAGTTATTGATAAAAAATATGTCATTTATATTTACAAAAATGTATTTGTTTATAATTCTAATACGTTGTAAACATATTTGAATATAAGTATACTAAATTAAAGGGTTAAATTAAAATGATACAAAATATTATAGTTATTTTTACTTTAATTATAAATATAAATGATTGACCGTTTTATTACAAATTAAGATGGTTGGGGTTCCAGTCAAAAGAAAACAAAAATAGTTAAAAAATGTTTATTTGCCGACGCTTCGCCCCACTTTGCAAAGCTTCATCACATACCAACAGAACCATAAATATTTAAATGAACAGAAAGAAGAAATAAAAATAGTCATTGTATAAAATATACAAGGATTGTCAGTATCAAACTATAATTATGATTGATAATATTTTTATTTCTTCTTTTAGTTTATTCTTATATAATTTTCTTTTCACTTATATTTTCATAATTTTAGTCCTACATTAATTTACCTTTTTGTATCTTTTTAGCCTTTTTTTTATTGTTTTTTTCTACCCCACCCCAACCATTTTCTTCATAATTTAAATTAATTATTTATTCTTAATTTAAAACAAATTTGATCCTTTTTTTTCTCTCAACTTTATTCTTTACAACTTTTCCAACGTTTCGACCCTCAGGCCATTCTCAAGGATACCTTCATATTGATGTCATTTCCTTTTTCAAATCTTAAAAATGGAGGCTAATTGTCTTTGTCCCATATAACCTTTTCTAAATAATTTTTTCCTAGATTTAAACTTTTTATAAAACACTTTTCTTTCTTCCTTCATTCACATTTGCAACTTAAAAGGGTTCTGTTTTAGACAAAGGTAATTAACCTGCATTTTTAAGATTTGAAAAAGGAAATGACATCAATATGAAGGTATCCTTGAGAATGGGTCGAAACGTTGGAAAAGCTGTAAAGAATAAAGTTGAGAGAAAAAAAAAAGGATCAAATTTGTTTTAAATTAAGAATAAACCAAACCACTCTCAAACAAGAATATATAAAATAATTAATTCAATTATTTATTAAAAAAGTTAAAATAATTAAAATTTTACAACTAAACTAAATATTTATATAATTATTTATTTTAACTAATTTATATATTAAACATTAAAATTAAATTATATGTCGGATTTGAATTTGTATTTAAATATATGTTGAAAATAAGTTGCAACTAAAGTATGTATTGAAAATAAATTACAATTAAAGAATATAATCGTAGAATATTACTACTATAAGAAAATTTACAATTATGTACTAATATTTACAAAAAAATACAACAGCTATATTTTCCTAATTTATTCTTAATTGAGAATTGAAAATCTTATGTAAAGAAAAAAACAGAAAAACGTACTCAAAAGCACATTGAATAATAAATTTAGGTAATTTGAAATATTTTATTTTATTTCAATTATTACAGAAAAAAAATGTAAATAAAAAAAATTTCTACCAAGATAAACTTGGGTAATTTTCTCTAAACGGTGCTAATTTCTCAGTTAATGTAGAAATATTATCCTAAACACATTTGATAAGAACAAAAAGACAGAATAAAAGAATTTAAATTATTTAATACTTACAATTATTAATTGTTTTGAGTATTACAAGGAAAACAATCGTATTCAAAGCTTTTCTATACGCGTTAGCTCGGTGACCTAAGCGAATCTTTTTTATTTCCATTAGATCAGTATGAAACTATTTGAAAAATTGTAATCTACATAGTACGCTCTGTTATAACATGTGTACCAGTGACCTGTAAAACGTTCAAGAATTAATAAAGAGAACGATATTTTTTTTTATATTCCACATAACGGGCCTCCCGTAGCCCTAGGCATATTGCTGTCAGGTATATCAGTTCTACCCCTGCTGTGCGATGGTGAATCTCACCTTCATTTCTATTTCGAAAAAAAGAAACTAATATTGCTTCGGGGACTTTAATTTTTTTAAATTTATTTGTTGGCATTTATTAAGTAATAATTTTATCAAACATAGGTATTTCCTGATTGACTATATATATTTTTTTGAGGTTTGCCCTAAGATAAACCATCTGATTGTTAAATGCCATAGCAGAGAGCCGAGGACCCAAGCTGTCATGAGGGGGACTGCCCCCAGAGACAACCTCAGCTCTGCATAGTCGTTAAATGTCGTCCTCGCAGCGAGAGTGTCATTAATAATGTCAGCTTCAAGATCACTTAGCTGAGAAACTCCCAGTCGGCATTTCTATCTCCGAATAACTCTACACTCTCTCTTCAGTGAATATGAGTTAATTATCTTCATACCCGGCTCAATTAATCTATTCAAATAAAACTATTCAATAGAATATTAAGGAATATTATAATAATTAATTCTACCAGTTGATCGAAACTTTTTTAAGGTTTCAATTAACTGCCTATTGAATAGGGCAAACTTTTCTATTATGTGATGTTTGCACCATGTATAGAATTTCACAATCAATATTACTGTCGGAATATAACTGCACTCTAGTAGAATGTCGCCCTTTGTAATGGTTGCCATGGTGAAAAAAAACACTGGCGATATCTGCATAGACGCGAAATGTTATGGTTGTCATGGTGAAAACAAAACACGAGCGATATGTTTATACAAGTGGGTTTTGGTTTTGTGAAGGTGGCAGTTTGATTTTGAAACACGGTACGATTGTTCAATGTGAAGTGGTAATAGTTTAAAGGCCCCCCGTCTTTACTGTTTGAACCGAACTAGCACCATATGAGAAATGTCATCGTATGTGTTTTTTTTTGTTTTTTCAAAATTTTGGTGTTCTCCTTCAATGGACGGTCATTAACACTAGAAGTGGGGATATAGTGGAGTGCGTAGCAACGAATCTTCATCACGTCCTGGATAAGAAAATGTGGTAGGTGTCATCCTAAAACCTCTGTGGACGGTGAGACGGAAAAAAAATATCGGACAACCTTATGTTCTGCCAGGAGTATACGTGCCAAAGACTACGTGGGGTTTGAACTAAATTTTATTTTGTATTTTTTATTATTCATTCACTTTTATACTCTTTCACTATTCATTCACTTTTATACTCTTTTGGATAATAATGTAAATATTGTTATTATGGTTAAGCATTTATGTTAAGGTTAAGTAAACCTATATGTTTTAATTTTTTTATTAATTGATAAGAACTCTTTTTTCCCCCTTTTTCATTCTGTAACATATATTATTATTATACTTTTGGACATATAGTTCTGCTGTTCTTTCTCTGCTTTCAACTTGCTAATTTACTTATGTTTTTTTTGTTGTTGTTCACGGAATATTACGATAATTCAACAGGTGGGTAGGTAACACCCCTTGGTTTTCTGTTATCTACATGTAAAGGTATACGTAGTGGTCATAATTCTACAAATGTTTATATAGGGATCTATTTTAGTTATATTGTAGGCATAATACTTCGGGGTTTTCGCTATGAAAACCAAGAAAAAATAACGAGGCGCCTAATGAGTAATTTATTCTTTATTGTTGTGTCCTTTTTTTTTCCTTTTGCGATTATATATTTCTTTTCCTTTAACTCACCCCCCATTAATTATAACAGAACACTATAATATTTTTTAAATTAATTTGTGACACACATTTAATCCTCATGAAACAATCTTGCAAAGACTACTAGAGCTATTATAAATGACTGGCGAGTAATCGACTGTGATTTTGCTGGCTGGAGTAGCATGTGGCGCGCTCTGTCATGAATATGGAATAGTATTTAATTAAAACCCGGGCTCACCCACACCCTTCTCGGTGCAGGGTTTTATTAGAACCCTGGTTTGAGTCTTTCTCTCAGTATTGAAAATTTCTACATACTCTTTAGATAGCTGTCTTCAATATTCCTGCGGATCCGCTACCTTCTTTGGATTTTATGTTGGTAGAGACAACGTTGTGAATAAAGCTATTGTATAAAAATCACGTTTAAAGTATCCATGTAGTAGAAAGTATGTAACTATGTATGGAATTATTTTCAAAAATATATAAATGCAATAAAAGTATTTAATACCTTCACATATTTACTACTCTCGAATCTACTCATCTACTTCATAACAGGACCTATTACCAAATGTCAAAAAAATGTTGTGTTCAATTGACATTTTTACTGTCATTTCCTTTGAACCAATGTTTTGGCAAGTGCAGTACAAATTAGGCTGTCAGTTCTAAACATTTGTTTAGGTTATATGCTTAGCATATTACAGCAAACGATTCAATAAAATCGACTTATCCGATGCAGAAGACAACTATATTTAATTAACTGTGATTAAACTAGCTAAGATGAACAGGATTTATTTTAACCCTCATTTGGAGAATTATAATTTTAGTCATACTCTAGTTACATCTTTCCCTTCATTTTGAGGTTATAATGCGAATAACATAATGATTGAAGAATTTCTAATTGAATCGATACTTCCCAGATATATTTTTTGTTGACCAATTTCCATAGTCTTCTGATTAATTGGGCAAAGGTGTAAATATTGTTTTTCATCATAATATTCAAAGTATTTTCAGAAATGTCAAGTTGGAAAAAAGAATTAAATGGTTAGGAAAAAAAACATTTTTCTCTCAATTCCTATTGTAAGTTTTTATTTTTTAAACAAAATAATCTTATATATTATTATACAATAGAATGCAATACATTACTATTTTGATCAGTGACGTAACAGTAAAACAATGGGGCATATATGTACTTATTGTTACACATAAGCTCCACCCAACTAAAACTAAGTGGAATTTGTGTATCATGTGAAATAAAAATTAAAAATCAGTGAAATATGAAGGTATGATGGGGTATCTAGAGATCATCAACCTATTTTAACAATGGTGGGGGTGTCACAATAATAAAAGTCGCGCCCCAGGGGGGATTCGAACCGGCACTGCTTAACTCCGGTGATTTGATAAGTAAAACAACAAATAAATAATCCACAAACAGCACAATTGACAGTTCCTATTATGAGATGAGAGTGAAACATTCAAATTGTTAAACGGATGTGTTTGCGAACATACTTTTCAACAATATGAAACATGAAATCCTATTCGTTATTTTCGTCAATTAGGTTACTGTAAGTAATGCAAAGTTCCTGAAATTGTGCTTGATAGCAGTTATCGAATGTGTAGAACACCACAATCCAAATTTGTATCTTGATATGCAGTAATTTAGTGGAAATATGTAAATTCAAAAAAATCATTTTATACCTTCATAAATATACATAATTCAAATCTGCCCATTATCAGATAAGTTGGAAACTCGTTCATTCTACAATTTTCAAACGTAAAATTACTCTATACATGATTTTGTAACCAATTTTCAAAAGAGTTCTGCTAAATTAACACTTTAGCTATTATTTCCTTTCAAGTAATATTTTCGACAATCGGCAGCAAGAGGAGTCGAAAGCAGGCTGTCAGTCCTGAGAACCAGTAATATATTCCAGTGATTCATCTTATGGCTGCTAAAAGGCTTATACTCTAGCAAGAGCAGCTACATCTTGACTAATTCAGTAATATTTACTGGAATCTCTTATCTTCCCAAGGTATTTCATATTTATCGCCGGCTTACTGCCAAAACCTCCTAAGAACTAATTTTCAGATAGGAAGGTGTTGTTAAATTTATATTAAATATTTATTAACTAATATGTCTCCAGGAAAAATCAACTTGGTGTGCCGTTATAGCCTTGAGATACATTAAATTAAGAACTTTAATTATTCAATTGAAATCAAACAAAACCTTAAATTAATTCAAGAATCGTATTAGCTGGCTGACAATTTTATTTATATTCTACCATATATTTTCTGTATGGTTTATAGCTTCTTTATTTTCTACCACCAGGGTCATTTATATTGATTTTATAATGCCATAGGTTATTTAACATGTATTTTGGTGAGGTTAATGGCAAACAATTCTGTCATTAAATTAAAAATAAATTTAACCTGTACTGTTACAACCTAGGAAGGGCCAGGGAAGCAGTACTTTGAGAGGAAGCACTGTTACTAGGCCTGCGATTGTGCAAGGAGGTGATTTAATCAGAATCGCGCTCAACCGCCAGATTTTTACCCAATTAAGGGTACCCTTCTATGAAGATGGGTGGACACCGGAGGGCCGCCGAAATCAGTTATTTTATTGTA
The DNA here is from genome assembly GCF_000696795.3 of Halyomorpha halys. Classification (NCBI taxonomy): domain Eukaryota; kingdom Metazoa; phylum Arthropoda; class Insecta; order Hemiptera; family Pentatomidae; genus Halyomorpha; species Halyomorpha halys. Next base: position 1,690,416 of record NW_027116131.1, read on the forward strand.
GTTTAACTAACTTGCACAATTAAAGGGAATAGAATGAATTATATTTGCAAATAAAACAGGGAAATGCCTTTCAGTATATACGTAAAAAGCAATTTCAACTTCAA
>NW_027116131.1:1691009-1692940 GCF_000696795.3 Halyomorpha halys
ATGAGTAGGTAATAAAATATATAACTAGCAACACAATACCGATTAGGAAAGTTCATTATCTTTAGTTTTACAGTTTAAAGTATTAAATGGAGAAATATTTCCTTGTTTTAGCATATTAAAATTATAGCACTTTAGTTTGTTAATTGGTCTGCTAAATGAAGAATAGTGGCACGAAAGAGACTAGCTGAGTTTCTCACCATTCCATCTATTGTTTTTTTAGGTTAGCTACTCGTAGTTAGTGTTTAGTTTTTGATTTCGACGTTTTTGAAAAATGAAATTGTGAGAAAACAATGAAAAAGTGAGGTGGAGCAATGATGATGTGACGAAGCTGTTGGAAATGTAATTATTTCGTAAAGATTACAAGTTTGCAAAATAAGTTGCCAAGAAAATGCGCTTGGAGCTCCTCTGAATTAACATATAACATAGACTTTAAATTAAGTTGTTGACAATCCTATACTCATGAAATTTAGTAAAACGTTTTATATTTATATTGTAGAAAGATAGTCCAATGAGTGGTCGAAAAATGTACAAAATAGTAAAAAATAAATAAAAAAGTGTTTAATAGTGATCAACGCTTGAGATCACTTTGCAGGGCTTCTTCAGAGCTATTTGGAAACAAGATACAAACATTGTGAGATATGACATTTTATATGAGGTGTCACATAGCTTTTTTACTATTTTGATACCTTTATTGACCGCCACCTGGATTATCTTCCTACAATCTACTTCATACAAGTCAACTGTATTTATATTTAGTTTTATATTTAATACAACATGATTACCAATATTATATATAATTTTAATCTAAAAGAAGGATTATTCTATTTATATCTCTCTACAAAAAGTTGCTTTTCTTCCTAATTACAGCATGACTAAAGCACTTAGCAAAAACTTCTACTTTGCAGAATAATCAGTTTATTTCAATATTATATTCATAAAGTTCATATTCAAATCTTTAGTAAGTTATATACATACAGCATAAAAAATTAGTATAAAAAAAATTAAGATATTCACCAGAGTTTTCCAAAGAGTCAGCTACGATTTCATACGATTCATCCTTTGGGCGACCTAAGGCTACTCCAGCCCACAGAGCGACAAGAAATATCATGAGTAGCTTCATTTCTCGAAGAGTAGTAAAGTCAATAACCACGTTCGCCGCTATTTATACCAGTTTAGGTTGTATGATAGTTCTTATCAAAATAATTTCGAAATTTATCAAGTTTAGGTATTGCTTACATAATGGTGAGAAATGTGTAACCAAATCATAAAAAAAAATTAAAAGTGAAATCCGGTACCTCTTGTAATTCTAATTAATTAATAAGAAAAACGATAAGTCAATAGATTGAAGTATTGCAAACTAAATAGGTACTTGTGTTTTTTCTCTTATTTGCTATTGTTTTGCAATTATCGACTTATGATACTTAAAGTTGGTAATCAAATAAAGTACTTACATAACTAAAGGATTAAATGCGAACTCATTGTTTCAACATTAGTTTTGATTTTCTGTAGGGTGCCTTGTAAGAAATATTTCCTCATGTATTAAATAGGAAGACTGTATTGAAGAGAGATACGAGGACAAAATAAAAAATTTATCACAATGTTTATTTGATGCGCATTATGACCGCGCTTGGCGAAAATATGGCTTAAGTCGAAAAGATGAATTTTTCAAGAGAGCCAAAGTTCAAAATATTATGTAAAATCTAATTATTGTTTTTTTTGTAAACGTTATTTTTATTAAACAATATAGTAGTAAGTTTATCTGAAGCATAAAGACCTTATTCTCAACTGTTAGCTCTGATTTGGTGCAATAATACGACATAATCTCCAAATGCTCAAAAAGTAACTGGAGCCCTTATGACAGTGCATCAAAGATTTATTTTCAATTAATAGTAGGGGAGGCCTGTTCCAGCTATCTCAAGATTTTAAAATTA
>NW_027116131.1:1693029-1714859 GCF_000696795.3 Halyomorpha halys
TATATAACTAGAAATTTTAATAACAAAATTATTGAAAATCATAGGAATCATTCACGAACAATTTACATTTGCTTTATTTAAAGATGGATTTCTTTATATTTATCGTTGCTTATCAATTAAATAATTTTATTTTTATGGAATTATTGTTGACCGTAGATTATATATGAAGAGAAGACAGGGTGCGGTCAGTGAGTGAAGAGTTGGGACTAAAAAAATTGGGACATATGCATAGAATATTACGAAAGTTGAAGATAATTTAAGTAAAAAACATTTTTTAGATTTATTTTTCGCCACTTTTGGAATAAGTTATATGAACTAGAGGTTTTATAAAGATATTATTAACCCATTTACGGCCACTGGTGCGTATATGCAACATTATTCTAGCGCTTTTTTTAATTTAAATATTTTTCTATTTAATTAATTAATTAATAAATAGTATACAATTTACAATTATTTGTACCGACGTTTCGACTTGAATTTCACGCCATCGTCATGGCAGGGGAAAAAAATAAGAACCTCAATTCAGAGAAGAATAAAAATAAAATAATTATAAACAAATATTTCATCAGATTATTATTTAAGGTTTATGATCATTAACAATATTTATAAAATTAATTTTTGTTGGTTATACAGTTGGTTGGTTTTCAACACTAATGGGCAGTAAGATTTATATGGTTATTTCAGTTAAGCAAAACATTTTTTTTATTGTTGTGACAAAATATTTGTATTCAATTCAAATATTGTGTAAATATAATATAATTCATACAGTGGGAGTGGGTAGTTCATTGGTAAGGCGATGGACTGCTAACTCCAAGTTCCCGGGTACGAATCAGGCTGAGGCAGATAATTATTATCTGTTCCACTCTAGCCACTAGGTCAGCCCTGTGGTTTCGAGACCCCAGGCCAGCCTCATAAAATGGGTGGGTACCGTTAACTGAGTTAAGATTTAGCGGTCGAGCGAGATTCTAACGAAATAACCTCCTTGCTCAACCGTTAGTCTAGCAACAGTACTTCCTTACAAAGTATTGCACCCCTGACCCTTCGTGGGTTCTAGTGGTACATATTTTTTTTTTTTTTTTATGCCAATATTCCTTTTAGAATAGTCGTTTTACTTTAATGTTTCGTTAGCACATTGTTGGCCTTTTTTTGGAGTTTTTCAAAATAAAATGATAACGAAAACAAGCCTATGTATGTTCATCACCCCCACCTAATTTTCTTTCTTTCCCTCATTTACTTCTCAATTCCACATTAGATTTAATTGAAAAAGGAAACCCTGATAATAAGATAGTGTACTTAAGTACTCAGAAAAAAAGTTCACCTTTTCAATGGATGGTGGAACAAATGAATTGAATTTAGTGATGCACTGTTTTGTTATCTATGACCTGATTATTATTATGTTAGTTTCTAGGATATTGGTCAGAGAGGAAATATTTTGGTTAAAGTAGTTGATTTTTACCATAGCATTAGGGATTTTTAGGATTTTATCACGGAGCTGACCACATCCACAATATTCTACTCAACAGTTGGAAAGCTGAATGTCTGCTCTTATAGCCGAAATCGGTAAAAGTTATATTTGATACTTTTTTGAGGGAAAAATGTGGGTTTCGAATGAGGGGAAAAAATTGTCACATTTTATTTTATATCTGCGGTTCTAATTTTTTTAATTAGACCCGCTTTGTGCCTTTTTGCGCAGTTTTTAGAGCCCTAAGCAAAAGCCAAATTTGGTGTAGACAGGTAGAGTAGTATTGGAGTTAATTCCATTTTTTTAGATTTGTAAAAATAAATCTAGGGCGTAAGGATGTAGGGCGAAAATTTGGGACTAAAAAATTTTATCTTCCGATTTTCCAGAAAATTTGTATATAGGGGTTTCTCGAGGTACTGAAAACGAATATAAACTTTGTTTCACTCCTACAAAATCGTTTACCACACTTCCATGTGCCATCCGGTCTGTTTATGTGCATTTATTTTTCAAAATGTTTCATTTCACCATGGGAAGTTTTAAAGATAATGAAATTCTCGAATTCTAGAATAAATAATATTTTGATTAAAATTGAGATTTTAATATAATAAAATGAATTTTTGGACTAGTTTTTACATCAAAAAATATTTTACTATTCTTCGATATGCCAATCAGTGTCAGTTGTTTAGATATCGTACTAATATTGAAACACAGTAAGAGTTATTGTTTCAAAACTATAAATGTCACTAAATCTTAATGTTACTTATTATATTTACTTAAACCACTGCAAAGTATGGTGTAGATTGATTGAGAAATGTTGAAGTTTTTCCAAAAAAAATTATGATTGCAACATTATAGCATCTATTGGTTCAATTTAAGTTACCGAAATATAATAATAAAGTATTTAAAAATGTTTAAATTTAACTAAAAAATAAAGTAAATTAAGACTTTAGCAAACTATCGATTTTATTCATTAATTATAATCCTCAAATTTACAGCGTATACCGATGAAACCAAACGATATGGCATTTATTTCAGTCTTTCTCTTGTGAGATTTTAAAAACGAATATCATCGCATATATTGGATCAATTTATGTTACATTAGTAATATATACATGCAATTAAAATCTTAATAATAATAGACATAAGTAAAATGTAAATATTACAGTTTAGACTATTAGGGTATTGTGGAGGCTACGTAATTTTTAAGCCAGATAACTATAATATGAATTGATCTCAAGTGATTCAATTAATAATTTAATTATCAACTAATAAATTAAAAATAAAATAATAATTATTAACATAAATAAATAATTAAAAAATAAATTAATAAAAATAACTGAAAGGATTTTGAAGTGAATAATAAAGTTTCAAATTCACAATTAGTGTATTATTATAATAATGGGAATAAAACAAGATTATGCAAAATATGATAATAATAAGGACCCAATAATATCTATGATACCAACAAATTGGTATTAGCAGAGGGAGGCGACAGGTGAGGAAAGATTTAGTATGATTCGTGGAGCAGGGAAACTGAAGCCGTTGGGTGAACGTGCCCCGGTCTCTCCAATGTAATATTATATATTTTTGTCAAGCCTCGTTTCAATTATTGTTTTTACTGCATTGTATTATGACGAAAGTAATATTTCTTTTATTAAACACTAAACCCCATTTTCTTCAACCTGTATTAATTTATCACAATAACGATATATATTACATTATCCAGTTACATTAAAAACAGCTTATTATAAGTTTGAGCTTACAAAAAAAAAAATTGCAAATAACCCAAGATTTGATAGGAAAATTAAATTGTTATTTTATTAAATGAAATTATTTAGTAAAATTATTATAAATAACATTGTGAGAATTCAATATCAGCTCATACCTGAAAAAAATGAGCTTGTTATCATTCTCTTTTCACGTTTGGGATTTTATTAGATTGAATAATTGAGGGAAAAGAATTTCATAATTGGTTTTCCTTTTTTTCTTCTTTTTTTTGTAATATCTGCAATAAAATAATCTAATAAAACAGTAATTGTATTCATTTTTGAATTTTTATTTCTTAACAATTCCCAAAAACTTCCTTCAAATATTGAGGTTTGTCGACAACACCAAATTTTGTAACATTATCTTAAATAGTTATTAAAAATTTTGATAAATCCCGCAAAACGTATCTCGAAATATTCAAAACTGAAGGATTTAAGCAATATTTTAAAATTTGTAATCTCAATTTCATTAGTTTTAAGAACTTTACTAAACAAAAAGAAATTCAGTAAGTTATAAAACCTTTTCGAAAATTTTAACAATCAAAAAGTTTTGAATAAATAAAGTAAATAATAAAAATCCCCTCCTTTTTTGCAGCTTGAGGGTAGTAGAACGGAAACTACGGACTGTCGCCTGACAGGTCTATATCAGCTGATCGAGTAGAACAGCTGACCGATTGTATACATATGGACGGACAGGCTCCGCAAATAGATCAGTCTTTGAGAGTACTTCAAGAGTTTCATTTCACACTCCTCCCTCTCCTATTATTTTTGGCTTCACTTCAGTAAAAGATAACTGGTGCCGAAACCTACAAAGTCTAAAAGAAATTTTTTTTTTTCGTTGTTCTCTTTGAGTTATGACCAGTAACGGAATAGTAAGAAGAGCAGTTCTGAACCTGGAAAATATGAGCCAAAACAACCAACCTCAAGATGCTGCCTACCAAACCTAGGCAGTAGGCAACCCGCCTGAAGCCTCTTTAGCACAATTTTATGCCACGACATTAGAATGGATTAAGGTCCGTACGGCAACTGCCCAGGACCTGAGGAAGGTGGTATCGGACCTGGAAAAATTCACCGGAGAGACCGGAGAATTAAATCATTTTTTAAATGGCGGCGATCGCCTAGTGGGGCGAATAGGGGAGGAGATTTTACTGGACAGTAGTCTGCCGAGTAAAAAGATGTTTCCTAAGTCAGATTCAGGCATATGAAGAGACCCCCTGGAAGGTCAACAAAGAAAGATTAAAGAAAGCATTCGGAGGAGGACGGTGGACCCCAGAGGAGGATATATTCATGATGATTAGAGAAACGAAAAAACCGAGACAGTCTAGTGGGCAGTGCGCCGCAGATCTCCTGGCACGCTATAACAGAATCGCTGATAAACTCAGCGAAATGATAGAGACAATCCAAGTACAGGGTCGGATGCAATTCCTATCCATGGTACTGAAGATTCAGTTGGCAAGAGAACTGGGGAAGAAGGAGGAAATGCCATAGACACCTCGTTTGTGGAATGTGCTCTAGATCTTATAGAGGCAAGCGCTAGGGAGGTGGAGTCCCGAATGGAAGTAGAAGAGCCGAGGTGGACCCGAATAGAATATCAAAGGCCAAGAAACATGTCTAAATCTTGTAGAAGGAGAGAGCATAGAGATTTTAGGAGAGAGAGAACTCATAACCAGGAAAATAGAGCGCCCCAAGCGAAACCCAGAAATCTATATGTAGGAAATGCAGAGCTGTGGGATAAAATTTGGTGTCTTTGGCACGGAACAGATTGGGGTCGACCGGTTGTTTATACGATGTACGATGTTGGCAGAAACTCTCTGTGACGTGGAACGCCAAAAGGAGGTGACCCTTGCGTATCACCAGGGGAAGACCAACCATAGAGCGCTGAACAAAACGTTACAGGCGTTGCGCCGTCGATACTTCTAGTAAGGTATGAAGCGCACAATTCAAGAAACCATCGGTAGTTGTGACGTATGCCTGACTGCGAAATGTGATAGACACCCACATCAAGCGATCCAGGAGGAGACGCCCACTTAGTGATCTTCAAGCGGATTCGTTTACTTGGAAGGGGTGCAAGTGGGTCACAGTGATAGACGTATTTAGCAAACTAGCTATGGCGTACCCAGTGGTACCAGAAGCGGTGTTAAGAGCCATACGCACGTGGATCCAGTTTTACGGCATCAGGGAAGAGGTGAAAATCTTGGAGGTGGTGTGGCACCTTAACACCCCAGGACATCCAAAGAGCCGAGGAGGTATTGAAAGCTCCACAGTACTCTCAGAGACCACCTGCGGGTATATCAGTTAGAAAAATCTGGTCGGCTGGAGCCGGACGAAGCGATGGAACGAGCGATTGCAGCATACAATCATTCCATACGGGATCATTTGACGGGGTCACGGGGTCTTCCTCTTTTGAGATTACTTTTGGACTGCGGGGACGCCGGAGGAATTACCAAGATACAGCAGCTGAGGAGAGTAATATCGCCGTTAATTGTATTACACGGAGGAAGATGTGGGCCAAAGTAAAGGACAGAATTGAGAAGGAGAAACGGAGAAGAGTTACTAGACACAATCTCAATGTTGATGTCACGATATAATGGGGAACCATAAAATTAGGACGGTGATTTACCGGAAAGTGGGAACTAATAGGGGTAAAGAGCTGCAGAGGTTCGAAGGCACATTTAGAGTGGTCACGATTAGAGAACACAATACTGTTTCCATAGAAAGCTTGACAGAACCTAAAAAGCGAAGAATAGTTCACCTAGAACAATTAAAGCTTCCTGCAACAGCGGTATCATGATCTACGGGATTGTACTCACCTTCCTTTCGGAGGGCAATATTGTAAAGTTTTTATTTTTTCATTCTGTTCACTTTAGGGACTTAATAATGATTTATGTGAAATTGTATTTTTGTTGTTTGATTTGTCTAATTTTTTTTATTTTTTGCATAAAGTGCTGTTATGTTGAACGATATTTTTGTATTTTTATTATATTTGTATCTTTTTTATTGATATTGTATTCGTATTTATCTCATTTATTGATATTGTATTTTAATTGTATACATCTTTTTCATTTGTATACAATAGAGTTTACGAGGATTGTTCGTAAACTGGTGGGGGGAGTTACGGACAGTCAGTTGACAGGTCTATATCAGCTGATCGAGTAGAACAGCTGACCGATTGTACAAGCTCCGCAAATAGATCAGTCTTTGAGAGTACTTCAAAAGTTTCATTTCCCACTCCTCTCTCTCCTATTATTTTTGGTTTCACTTTAGTAAAAGATAACTTAATACATGACTTGGTCAGTTGCCTTTTTTAGTTTTTTACATAGCATTTTCGCGTTGTTCGCTAATAGCACTTGTATCACACATCTCGCATATTGAGTGGTATGTTTTTAATTTTTATATTTGATCAATTGATAACTAATAAGATTGATAACTGATAAGTAATATTAGGATTGATGAATTATTAACCCCGATTTTTTAGTCTACTTGCCTCTCTTATATCTGCCCTGGCTGCTTTCGGCATTCGGTGATAATATTGCATTTTAAAATAAAATATCAATTTCAGATTTATAATGAATAAGATATATAATTATGAACGGAAGGATTTACTTACACAACGTTACTTTAGTACTTCAATCATAAACTGTACAATTATCAATTTTTTTGTTACCTGTGTTATGATGAAAAGTTTTAATAAAGTTTGTGAAAAATAAGAATTATCAGTTTTTGGGACTACTCATTTTTCAATCTTGTATTTTCCAGAAAATTAACAGACTATAGCAGTATCCTTTCATATTAAAGTAATGTTTGATATATGTATATATTTTTATTCTGGATTTTCTTTTTAGGAAGTCTGGTAAGTCAATTTCAATAAATTTTTTGAGGTTAAAAACTTCCAAAATTTAAATATATTTTATTCTAAATTATCATAATGTTGCACAACGTTTCGGGACAATTGTCCCACATTCATGTACTTTATTGAACCTCATAATTAATCAATTTCACAAAGGAAATTATGTCATTATCTACATGGCTGAAAAAATTGCTTTGCACTGTTTTAATATATTATCATTCATTTGTATAATAAGAAGATGAAACTTTGTATTTAGATTTAATCGATATTAGGTATGTTTCTTCTGGGATCTTAAATTTGTCATTCCACCTTATAATTTTTTTTATGATTTTTCGTGCTACAGCCCCCCCCCCCTATTATGATTTCAATGCTTCTTTTCTAAAGCGGACATTCTTTGATGAAAATCCACAGTCCAACATAATATTCATTGACTTGGTAATAGTAGTTGGTAATAATAAAATAAGTTTAAGTTTATTCTTAGGCAACTTTTGTTAGATAATAGTTCCAATATTCTTAGAAATATTGAGATATTTTCATGAGAGTTCAATTTTTTTGTTTCTTAAGATATAATAGTTAAAAATTCTCCTTTGATTGAGTAGAAGGAAATATGGCGGAATCCTTAAAAGTAAGCATGACTTTTGGGATATTAATATTTTCATACAAATAAACATTAGAAACCAAGAGAATTTCATAGTATTGAAATAAAAGGGAAAAATAAAAACAAAATATATAAATTAGACAATGATATATTTATATCTGGATGATCACAAGAAAGGTCTAAGGCGTACACCAACTAGATGAAGTCATCCTACAAACAGAAGAAAATTTATGTTAATTAACAAAATTATAGTTAGCACTAATTTACTTAGCTTACTATCTTAAGTAAACGTTGTACTTACTCTCCATTCGGGTGACAGCAGGAATGGTAATTGTCACAGCATTGGGCTCCTTTTGGGCAGCAAATATTTAGATGGCAGCGGTGCATGGTAGCTGGGTCAAATTTTTCTATGTAAATCATAAAACTATCATGTTAAGGAATTCTTATAAATAGCTAGACAAACAAACAAACCTTTTTTTTCGATATACTTATTTATCTTAAATATTCCTTTATGTATTTATGAATAATTACAGCCTATAATTTATTAATGCATTAGAAAAAAAAGTTAAAAATATCAAAAAGTTACTATAAAAATAATTAATTAATGAATAATACAACAAATATAATATTTCAATAAGTTCAATTCTTAAGTAGTGTAAATATCTTATTTTTTGGTAATATAATTTACCTGATTTTTGTAAAATTAGACCTGAAACATCTTGAGATTCGTCCTTTGGGCGACCTAAGGCAACTCCAGCCCACAGAGCAACAAGCAATATCAGGTAGAGCTTCATCATTAGAAGTTAATAGAAAAAACCTCGTTCACAACTATTTATGTGAATTTGTTTTTTTATCTTAAAATTTTGAAATTTATCAATTGTATTACTTAATCGTAAGGAGTCACCAAATTAAAAGTATAATCGGATATCACTTGTTATTCGAATTGATTGATAAACAAAATAAATTTATCAATTGATTGGACTATTATCAATTGAATAAGTACTTATTCTGTATTTTCTTTCTCTTAATGCTGGTTTGCGATTATCAAGTATCAAGCTTTAAAAAAGTCAAGTGGTTTTCATGCAGAGGCATTGTTGTCTATATCCAAATACCAAGACGTTTTGGTGGACACCTTCAACCAAATTAAATATTCCAAGTCCATAACTTCTTTAATAACCCAATAACTCTAGCATCACAATTTAATGATTTACCAATTTCACAAATCTATTAATTTATAATTTTTTCCCAGCTATATAATGACTTTTTTTTTCTGACCTCCTAGAAAAATAAACACAAACTAATTAAATATATACAAAGAAGAGATAAATGTATATACTCAGACACATAATATATCTAGGTTTGCCAGTGTGGATTATAAGATAAGCTGCCGGGTCCGCTGAAGGCGGTGTCATCGATGATGGCATGAGTCTGCCGTGAGCGTACTAAGAGTAGGGAGGGGCTATTCCGGCTGGCGTTGTATACTCTTCTGTCCATTTTATACCGTGGCCTCAAGTCTCCCGACTGTTCCTGGAACCAAGGGTCAGTAATTTGTAAAGAGCTCTAAAACTTTAGCTCAAGGAGGTTGTAATGCAACACAGCAACTTTACTGTAGTATAATAAAAGGAAAAAGTAAATGTTAATTTGAATATGGATTAATTGTGAAAATTTCAGTTCTTTGTTATTTTGAGTGGCCAAGTCACACACCGCAAAGTCAGCAAAATTGCCGATTAAGATTTTAATTACAAATTTAAATCTCCATCGTTTTACATTGATTGATTGTTGGATAGCCTAAAATAATATGTGTTGGTAAATAATTATGAACAATATGTTATCTTTCAAGTTATGATAGTACATGAGCTTACGCTAATTTAGTTACACACATTTCATTCATTTATAACAAATTAGTTCCTCGTTTGTGGATTATAAACGACGGATAATATATTTTTCTTTTTTTGTGGGCACGACTGACCGTGGAGGTCCTAGGCCTGGCGATGTACTACGATAATACATCGCGCGTTTCTTGACGTGGTTTTCATAGGGTGGGCTCGTCACTCCCTCGCCTATTTTTGTGAGTGCCACCCTTAGGATAACGGGTCTCCCAAATGCCCGGAGTGTGGGGGGGAGCTGTAAGTGAGTATTGTTTAATGACATGCTTAAAAAATCCCGAGTAGGATCGGGGGACTCGAACTCACAACCTTTGGGGTAGTTGCTATGCGCGTACAGGGGGTGCTTTGTGGGGCCTCAGGTACCCCGCTACAATGATTATATACAAAGGAGTGGTGTTGGGTATTCTGAGGTACGCATCCCCTGCGTGGAGTCGAACCCTCACGCGGGAGCAGAAGAAGAGACTGGCCACTACGCAACGACTGGCTCTGCTGAGGGTCACGAAGGTGTACAGGACGGTGTCGCATGAGGCGGTGCAGGTGCTGGCCGGGGCAGTGCCCCTGGACCTCATCCTCAAGGAGGATGCTACGAAGTATGATGTGAAGAGGCATGGACTGGGAGTGGTACCGGCGGGACTCCGGGAGAGGATCGGCGAGACCCCGAACCTTTGGAAGAAGTTCCTGCGAGAGGAGTCGATTGAGGAGTGGAATGGAAGGTGGCGGAGAAGCGAAAAGGGTGCGACGCTGAGGAAATTCTTCTCCACCGTCCTCTCAAGATTGAGAGCAGGTTGGGTCATCCCAGACTATTGGGTCTCGCAGATCCTGACAGGACACGGAGGATTCCGGGGAAAGCTACAAAGCTTCGGAAAGAACATTGACCCCCCGGTGCCCGTCGTGTGGAGTCCCTGAAACAGCAGAGCACGTGGCATTGGACTGCACCGTGATGGAAGGACACCGTGCCAGGTTGTCGAGAAAAAGCGGGATATTCGCCCTCGTCGAGTCGGACTTCCCTCTGATGATGGAGGAGGATAACTACCCGTACTTCAGGGAATTCATCTACGGGTGGAGTGGTCGGGCCAACGCATGTCCTTTGGAAGGGTTCGGCCGCCCGGGGTCGGCGAGCCACCACTGGAAGATGAAGATGAAGATGACAGCGAAGAAGCAGTTTGAGACCAGGAGGGCTGGACTAGGCTGCCCACTGGAGGTGACAATCGGATGGATGCGGACCAGGCGTGTTGGACTTACCGGACGGATGCTGGTGGATAGGTGTAGCCCCATCTTAAGGCACTCAACCGAGTGCTGAGCTGCACCACGTTTTTAAAATAAGAATTGTACCCTAAAATTAAATGGTTCCACCAAATAACTTTGTAAATATTTATTAAAATAAAGATCAAAAAAGAAAAAAAGAGATGTTTATTGGCAGCAAGTTGCTATGCGCGTTACCACGGTGTCACCGTCGCCCCAATTTAAGTATTATAGATGCTTAAAAGCTAAGTATGACGAATAAAATATTTTTAAAAAAATTAAAATTAATGCTTTTAAAGGCATAAATAAACTAAATTAAAAAATTGATAGAAATGTGACAAGGAGTGTGCATTACGATAATTATTAACGGCGTTTGATATTATATTAATGATATTACGATATTAATTAAATGTGTTTTCTTAATATTAACTTAAGATATTAAGTACTATCGAAGTGGGTCATTTGGCACCTTCTAATGTAACATTGTTCCATTTTCGTTAAAAGTTTAATGTTGCTGAATATGGCAAAACAGTTGTAAGGAAAGGTGCAAAAGGGACAGATGAATATTAGGATAAAGATGAATGTACCTTCTTATTGGTGGTCCTCATTAACCATTTGACGTACCTAATTTCTCTTGGGGGTACTTACGGGGTCAAATTAATTCTTTAATACTGTCTATTTTTGGTTTTCTAACGGATATTTTTGTTTCGAATCAGATACATTAAGTCTTTCCTTCTATCTGAAACCCTCATCTTTCAGTTGTGTAGAGTAAGACTAGTGTAGTAACTCATTAAATAAATTCGAACGTGATGCGTAGTTAGTTATATTGGTTCTGACCTGTGCACTCTGGCTCTTAGACATGATCAGGACTTGAGGTAGGATTACATAACCATGGGTCCCATCCAAGAAGCTAAAGTCCAATCGATCTGACTGAATACCCAGGTACTCATGGAAGTCCCTCTGTTAAAGTCATAAATTGTCAAGAATATTGTATTATTTCAACAAAAATGTCATTTATTGTGGATGCATTCTTATTGAAAAATAGTTAAAGTACCAGCTTTCAGACTGATATCTACTGGAGATGTGTTCACAATTTTTAAAAAGTCTGTCGTGTATGTGAGATAATTTTGTATTTCGCATTAAGCTTATTGGATACATTGGTTAGAAACAAAATTTTACATTATAATAATTACAAAAAAAAAAATGGAAAAATATACTTATTTTGAATTCATTACGCACATCTTGTTATACGAAATGATGTAAGAAGGATCTTTAGATGAAGTCAGTATGAGCTGGATGGGAGAGGCTGACATATTTCACTTCCCTTTTACCGGCCGAACCCCAATGACCTAAAAGATAATTATAGGTGGGTGGTAATAGTCAGAAATCGTACATCCGTATTTAGGAATTACAAAGGATAAGGAAAAGAGCAAGGCTAGAATATTTGATTTAAGTACTAAGACATATTTGATTTTGTGAGACATTCATGGAACAGGACCTTTAATAGATCAATGTGCATGAGTGGGAGTCAACTTCGTTAGTAGAAGGATTCATAACGCTCGTGGGTGTATGTTGAAAATTGATTCGACTTAGGGAATTACGCCAGAGCGGTATTCATCAAAAGGAATTTAGAAAGTAAATCTATAGAATATTGAAAAAAAATATAGTCTACTTTATATAATCTTCATATCATTTATATTTCATAAAATATTCATATAACAATAATAAAAACATTTATTATTGTAGTGTTACAACCCATGAAGGATCAGCGATGCATTACTTCGTACGGAAATACTGTTAATTGACCAACGGCTGTGCAAGGAGGTGATTTGGTCATGATGTGAGATATATTACAATGACATGATAAAAGCATGTGAAAAATTTACTTATTAGTTGAAAAAAAAAATAAATTCTAAATTTTATTTTATTATAACCACTATTCAATATAATATAGATAAAACCATTATCCAGCAAAGTATACAAAAACGTACATTTCATATGAACATTAGAAAACCATTTTATATTCAGTTACAATCCAAAATAATCATAATGGATTACAAATCTCAAAACAATCTATATTTCTTAATAAGGTTTACAAGTTTAACGTTTCGGCCAGTTCGTTCAGCCTCAAGGACGATCTTAAGTAGAAATTTAGAACTACATCAATTTTAAAAAAACTTTATGCAGGCTAGTCTGCTCATAATTTCAGTCCAAAATTACCCTATTTTGTCAATTCTTCACATTAAATTAAAACTTTTCATTTTAATTAATACAAAGTAAATTAATAAACACTATTATATTATTAACACTATTAATTTTAAACAACTCCATTATACTATACCTAAATTTTTCAAAAATATGTATACAAGGATAAGAAAATTGACACTATAAATGTAATTGAAGCGAAACAAACTGAAAAAAAAATGTTGTGATGAAGTATAATGGTATAATTTGACTATGATTAAAAGATTTAATTTAATGTAAGGAATTGACATAATGGGGTAATATCCCGCATAAAGTTTTTTTTTAAATTGGTATAGTCCTAAATTTGTATTTAAGAGTGTCCTTGAGGAACGCCAAATTGGCCGAAACTTTGAAATTATACAGAAATATAGATTGTTTTGAGACTTAAATTGGATAAATTTATTTATTATTGATAAATAAATTTACTTAAACAATAACAACTAATCTCAAAACTGTGTAAAGATTATATATAAAATATTCATTTTATTTATCTATCTTTCTCTTTATTTACATAAAGAGATTTTATTAAATATAATCATTTATCACTACTTCTTATTGTCCAAGTTGTGGTAGATTGTAATATTTATTTATAAAAGAAATTATAACATAATGAAAATAATAATCATTTAATTGGAAATCCTATTTAATTTTTTGGTTCATCAGAAGTTGATAATCGTAAAGCTTCTAAGAATTATATCGGCCGAATTTAGGGTGTATTCCTGTAACGAAGCGCTATAATTAGCTCAAGAGAATAAATTGAGGGCATATATCTTATTATTTCCAGCCGGTTAGTCGAGGCAGTCCACTGGGGTCGGCCGAGGCTCCTCTAGGCATTACTCAAGAAATTAAGCCTATCATTTGTATACAATGGTACAAGCACTCCTTGATTAAATTCATTAGTTAATAAATCAATAATAATTAAATGTCAAAAAATAAATTAATCAACTTTAATCATTCAATAGATTAGTTTTCTGTTGAAATTTTAATGTTATTTAATGGCAAAAAAATTTGAAATTATTTCATAATATATTTTTTATTTGATAGAATTTCAAGAGCATTAACCATTGAGTGATTTGAAAATTTCGAAATAATATCCACTTCAATATTTTGCGTCTAAAACTAGATAAAAAAAAATTTGATTTTATTATTTTTACATTTCTATTGATGTTGTTACCATGTGAAGCGATGGTAATTATTTCATGATTATATGATTGAAATTTAATAAATTAATAATTTGGAATAAGTAATATTTTCATTAGAAATATATTTCAAACATTAAAAAACGTGTATTTAATTACCGGGAAGCAGCTGGTCAATTATAGTATTTTAAAGTCAATATTTACTGTAAACAAATAAATTTTTGATACAAAAATGTAAGTGAATTTCGTTAAGTCCTTTTTATTTTTTTATTTAAAAAAAATATGAATATTTTAGAAAAATATACATAACAGCAACTAAAAAATTGAATACCATATGATATTATCACTACCTAACTAAAAATAATTTTCAGTATTGCCTAGGTAGTGTGGTGCTATGAAATGAGGTTTTATGAAATAATGTTGGATTGCAGAAGTAAATTAAGTTTATTTACATATTTATCATATATATTATATTTGTTACCTCTAAGATCAAGAAAGTTGTCCAAATAATGAATGTTTCTGAGAAAATTATCAAGTTATTATACAAATAATACTTAGGTAAGTGCATCAGTTATGTACATGTCAACGTTTGTTTTTAATATTAGTAGTTTGGTGCTAGCAACTATTTAAAATTGGTTTCAGTTATAAGGTAAACCCTTCAACTGTTTGAAGTTTCAAAAATTGGAACACTGTTCAATAACTGGTTCTACTGATCCACCGAGGGAGATTGTTGAATTAATTATTCTAATAACCAAACCAAGTTTATAACTTTACCCAGGAATAAATACTAACCTAGGAACTTGAGGTATATATCATTTAGCGTCCATGTTAAAGAAAAGTTGTACCGAGCTTGGAATAAACTGAAATTCTCTTGAATTTTGAATGCTTTAGAAAAGTGCCTTAGTGAGCATGAAGGATTGATGCACAATCTTACAATGTTCTGCATTGCACATTTGATTCTGTATTTAGAGCCGGTTTTTGGTTAAGAATAATATTTAATAGCTGATTAGTAATATTATAAGCATCATTAGCACCCATTTGGGCAATAGTAAGAGACCAGTTTTCTAGCGATCGCTGTAAGAAGTGGCTTACTAGGCAGAAGAGAGCCATTTTCCCCACTGGGATTTAACGCTAACATACAGGGATAGACTTCAGGAAGTTGTTTGTTTGTTGTTGTTTAAAGGCGTAAAACCTTTTGGTCATCACCGCCTTTGATATGTTATGATTAAGAAAGAAGAACTACTTCAGGAAGTAGTTCCCTGACTAGGGACGGAATAATAGAAGTAAAGAGGAGCATGCTGCCTTATCATACACCTTAGTGAGTTAACTCCAAATTTTCATTCTTTCTCAACTGGACCATAATTTTCATACAACTCATCAATATTTGCAATCTTCAATGTCTCCAATCCAAAATTTATCAAACCCAATTGAACCATGTCTTCTTTTGGCTAATAACCATATAAGTTATGCAATAGATCCCAGAAATGTTTTCTTATGACACAGTATTACTTTATTATTTTTATCTTTCAATTATATTTCTTATATTCAGTCCACTCCTAGTAGCCCACCATGCACATTCTAAAGTGAAGTAGCGCCTAGCCTAAAGTTGAAGGTGTACTTCATACAAAGTTTATACCTTTGAATAAGTATTACATCTTGGCAATTTTTTCTTTTTTTTTAATACAAATGTATTCTTTTACATGATATTACTCAAAGATCGTTAGTCGAAATATTATTTTCGTTGTTTATTTATACAATGTCATAAAATTATTATTATTTTTTTTGTTACCAAATTCGAAAAGAATCAATTAATTCAAGTTCAAATTAAACTTATACTATTACCTCTGAGGTACAGATTTATTTGTTTTGTAAGAAACTGAACCATAACTTGTATTAATAATTGTATCGCTATTCCAATATGACTTACTCCAAAATAAATTTATAATATTTTTATCAAGGGGTTGCATTATCACCGGTTGTTTTTTTTCTCGCATAGTATGAGAAGCAGAATAATTGTTTTATGGTCAGATAGTTCAAAATGTTGAAGACAATTTAGTTCTAAACTTTTTTTTATTTATTTATTATTTGTAATCTTAGTACTTGTTATAGTTGAATTCAGTTTGTTATTGTGTGATGATTTCTTTAAGGTTTTGGGTTTTCGTCAATAAGTGATTTGATATTGATGACAGTACCACCTGGCCTGTCCAAAATTAAAAATGCCAAATCACTTGTTGGAACCTCATCTATCTTTATCGGGAAAACATAAAATCTACAATTCTCATATTTACCTGATGTTATTAAAGGTATTGTGTTGCTGTTTGTTAGGGCTACGTAAAACCTAATAGTCAACAACGGTCATGTTTCATATTTTATTTACCTAGATAATCGGATTTATTATTTTATATTTACTTTGTTTTTTTAATATGGATATTTTTTATTTATTACAAATATTTTTTATTTCAATCCCAAAATTCTGAACTTTTTAAATTTAAGGTAGTTAATGAATTTAAATTCAGTCTTTAAATCCCTCAAGGTAAGTATCCTTGGTCCTATCCTCTACAACGTGTATACAGCTGGCATTCCAACCAATCCTAACACTACCCTCACCACTTATGACGACGACATATGTGTGCTCGCAGTTAATAATAACCCATTAATTGTATCCCAAACTCTCCAATCTCGTATCACAGCCCTCGAAGAATGATGTCGTAATTGGAGGATTAAGATAAATTCCAACAAATCCCATCTAATCACCTATACCCTTCGTCGTAAACCTACAGTTTCATTTAATAATGTTACTCATACCCCTTTCGAACAGATCCACTACCTTGGACTACATTTGGACAAACGACTAGCCTGGAATCCCCACACAAGACTGAAAAGACAGGAAATAGGTCGATTTTGACTTTTGCAGCAATTTCTAAGATTGATCTACATGACTGTAATAAGGCCAATCTGGACATATGGAGTTGAGCTTTGGGGCTCCACTAAACCTTCGAATTCCTCTCGTATTCATTCCTTACAATCCACATTCCTTCGTAAAATACTCAATGATCCTACTTTGTCACAAATGAAATCATACATAAAGACCTTAATGTCCCCTATGTAACCAATCTAGCCCGAATGATGTATCACTCCTTTCATTATAACTCCCTAACAACTCAAACCAACTAGTTTCTAATCTTGCATCCTCTTTCATTCCTGACAATCCTCCGATGCGCCTGAAAAGAAGATTGCCACGAGACCAGCTAATGTAAAATGTCACTAGAGTGCTACCAATGAGTAGTTGCTCTACGCGCCCGTATCACTCCATAATAACATACATCAAATTTACTAAATGTATAATTTTGTACAGTTGTAAATTCCAATAAAGATAATAAAACAAATTGTATCGTTGTATTAATTCTAGTTAAATTTGGTTCTATTTTAACCTCATTTTAAACCCATTTTAACTAAGATCAAATTTACTGAATGTATTACGTAATATACAGTTGTAAATTTCAATAAAGATATTAATAAAAAAAAGGATTTAAATCTTGTTTAATGCATTTTTTTCTTAAATTGTTGATGCAGATTTGATTTTATTTTTTGTTTTTGTCGTCATTCACTGATACTAGTAACCACCCCCTAGTCAACTTACACCCGTTGCGTAGAAAGGACTGTTCTAAAACTGTAATATTAGAATATTGACACTTGCTGCCTGACTTTTCATCAAACATGAATGAGCCAGATTTTATTACATAGGCGAAACCAAAAATCTCCTAATAGACCGTATCAAACAACACAAATATTCAATTTCCTCTCATAATCATTCTGCCTCTAAACTTTCGGAACATTCTATTTTATTAAATCATTCCTTCGATTTTGATAAAACGTCTATACTTGCTACTAGTCATAACCATGACAAAAGGCTCATCTCTGAAAGCCTCTATATCCAATTAGAGCCTTCTTCCGTCAACTTAAAAACCGATAAGAACAACTTATCATTAACATATTCACAAATAGTTAATTTATTAAAAAAGTAATTTTCATTTTTTATTTTTTTAAAAATAAATTCACATAATTTTTTTTTCCGCCCACTTTTGAACGTATTATTTCATCTTTAAAACCTTTTCTTACTCATTTGTCGTCCCCCACCTATATTCGATTATTCGATAATTCGTTGGTTCATATATATTTTTAATTCTTCCTATCACCTTTTGTCACCACTCTCTCACACGATTTCTTCTTCTAAAATATGTCTACTTTTTATTTTTTATTTTCACCCTCCCGTAACGTTTTCTTTATAAAAAACACTTAGTCATTGCTGTAACGGCTTTTTTTAATTCTGAGTTTGACCACCATTTCCGCTCTAACCATTAGGGGCTCGATCTTCCAGGGAACAGGTTCGTTTTTATTCTTCATTTTTGTTTTTTTTTCCCTTTCTTTATTTTACTCTTTCCCCTTATTTTCTTCACTTTTATCCATTTTCCTTACCCGCGTTATAAGTTTTGTACACTATACTTATAATTTGCCTCTTTATCATCTATTATTGTTACATATATTTTCTTCCTCTCAATTTTCCTTTTCTTTTCATATTTAAATTTTAAATTAATAATAACTAATATGTTCATACTTCTTTGCATTATATAACTTTATTTTTATTTCATTTCCTTAAGTAAGTTATTGTACCCGCTTTTTCAATTACCTATGTATACATTTTATTTCCCGCTTCTCTCATCACTTCATTTTATTAATTCTATTTTGTAAAATTATTCATTGTATGTGTATTATTAATTATTCATTGTATTTTATATATTTTTTATTTTTCTATACTCACTGTGGTTGTTATCTTGTTTTGTTTTTAGCCCTGAAGAAGGCTAGAAACTCTATCCGAAACGTCGGCACATTAAAATAAGTTAATCATACTTATTTGTGTTTTTCATTGATCGCACCCCCAACCATCTTCTCCTCATTTATATTCATAGTTATAACACTCATACTTCACATATTTACACCTGTGCAAAAACTTCTTAAAATGCTTAGATCACATAATAAGCAGTCATAGATTATATGCGTTGATAGGAATATGAGAAGATCGCAACGAATAGCTTCTATATCAAGGAAGAAAAACAAATTTTTCCTGACACGATTTTCACGAAATTTAACAGACACTAAGGTTAATATGAAGCTTGGAGAGGATATTTACCGGTGGCATTATAGGAGGACTCTAAGTGTGGTATTGGGCCAATGTTATCACGAGTGCGCAGGCAGCGCCTTCTATCGCAGCTAATAGTCACTTTCATTTGCATCCCATCTCCTTCTTAGGACCCGCTAATCTATTCTATTTCCTAGAATTTCATCTATCTTCTACCTCTTTGCCCTGTGTTCTACTCAATGGCAATGCCCTTTTAGCACTGGCATGATCAATATTGCTTCTCAGAACATTTCACAGACACGTTTCTTGGTATTAGCGCATATATATTATTTAAATGAAACTGCTAGAGAATGCTAAAACGTATTTATCTTCATAATATCTGTTGTTACATTTTTTAATTTCAAAAACCCGTGTTTATCGGGATGATCATGTCCACGTTTCAAGTTTGAAAACAAATTTCAGATATTATTAAAAAAATACTTTTCTTTCTTTTACATTCAGTCACCTTCAAGGTGGACATAACTTTACGATTTTTTTGATTTTTTTTCCGAACCCTCTAAAACAGAAATAAAAAGTGAATTAGTAAGTGCATTACTGTGAAAAAGAAAAGTAATTCGTGTTGTGCCTTACCTTTTACTATCTTTGGTATTTTAAGGTTACTTGTTATGTTTAATGTCATATATGAGGTATCCATTCTAAAAAGGAACTGTTTTAAGTCGAAAGGTGGAGGGGCCTCCTCGTGTTGTATCGCATATAAGATAAGAATGAAAAAAAACATTAATTAATAAAGACGATAGATAATGGTGAAATAATAAGAAAAACAGTCAGAAGTCGAAAAGAAGTGTGAGGGAGGGGGTGAGGGTGCATCAGAAGATGGAGTCATGAGGTGATTTTAATAGGATTTTTGGAACCTTTCCTGTCCTGCCACCTCGCAGGAAGGGGGGATGGAGTGATAGACTGGAGTACTGGATTGAAGGAAACGGGGAGACAGTCAAAGAATTTAATGTGTCTCCGTGTGATATGTTGTTGTACAGTTTCTAACTGTAGTTCATTATGAATGTGTGTCATGTTACGTCTTTCCAGAGATATCCCTCGACATATCTTCTGTAGTGTGCTGTTAGGCACTATATTCTGGCAAATATGGCAGTAGTAGTGGTGCGCCGTGTAGGAGTGATGGTCGTAGTATTACTTTGTAGATGAGTAATTTGAGTCTGAGTGACAGCCCTGGTGAGTAGATGAGGTGTTTAAGTTGGTATGATGTCGACTTGACGATTTGTATTCTGTTCTGTATGTGTGCAGTGAAAGATAGATGTGTTTCTAGTTTAATGCCTCGGTAAGTAAGATGTTTCTTAGTTTGTATTGTCTGTTCGTTGAGTTTAGGTGGTCTGTAGGGAGTATTCTTGAATGAGAATGTGATGGCGTCTGTTTTTTGTGGATTTATATGAATGTTTATGTCTCGTAGTTTGTTAGCGATGAGTTGGGCCGGTGCGGCGGCCTGGTCCATGGCCTTGTCTGGATTCATGCTTGCCGAGTATAGTTTCTCTATATGCCTGTAATACTCTATTTTGATCTTACTTCAAATTTACTAGATGTATATTTTAAGTAAATACAGTTGTAAATAGCAATAAATAAATGAAAAAAAATAAAATGCTGAATTTTTAATCGAAATTTTAAGTCATAAGCGTTTCCATAACATGTCTTGAATGTTAAAACAGTCATTATTGGACGTACACATGTATCGTATTAATAATGATATTAAAGGGTGTCTTAGTGAATTAAAAGCGGGAAAATTAGAATAATATAAGCTGAACAGTCAACTTCATTAAAAGTACAGAGTTTACAAAAGTGTTACTTGAATCAAATTGAAATTTTTCAATCCAGGAGTTGTTTATTTCTAAGCCCATGGGTTTGATATTTGATAGGGGATATTAGCGAGTATTGATGAAGTTCATCTCTCTTCCTGAACTCAATGCACTTTAAGAGGAGACTGAAAAAAATAAAGTGGTGTAAAAACGGTCTTGTGTCTGCTTTCTGATGAGGAGGCACACCTGGCTAACTTGTTGACAGTAGTAAGATAGTAGACCTCAGTCGAGTCTGACACTATTTATGTGTGCTTTTTTTCCTGTAGTGTGTTAGTGCAGTGCTAGAGGCTATCAACGGTTTGCAATTGCCTGCGTGAGATGAATTTTGTCATTGTCGGTAGTCTAAGTATGGATATGTAGTCAGTTTTCGTTCTTTGCAAAGAAAATGCTTCATAATACAAGATTGGTGACCACAGACCTTCACAAAATGAAGTGTTTTGGTGTGCCACTGGTGGCATACTCCGATCACTTATTGTAATTAACATAATAAATAATAGATTTATTTTTTATTATTATAGTTGTTTGAGAGTGGTTTAGTTTCTTTTTAAACAATTTTGATCTCTTTTCTCTCAACTTTATTCTTTTTAACATCCGACGTTTCGACCTCTCAGGTCATTCTCAAGGATTCCTACAAACAGCTCCTTTTA
>NW_027116131.1:1718054-1719841 GCF_000696795.3 Halyomorpha halys
ACATAAATAAACAAAACCATATTTATTTATTTTATGCCGACGTTTCGACCTGAGTTTCAGGTCTTCATCAGGGGTTATGGCGTAGAAGGTAGGCCTAAAACTATTTTATGGATAACAGTAACTGACCGCACCCCCCGACAAACTTCTCCAATTATTATACATATATTTTTTGTTCGTTGAGACCATATAATTTTATTGATGTAATGCAATATATTAACTGCCCAGTGGACTTCCGAGATGATAGATATAACTAACGAAGCTTTTCCACCCGTGAATAAATGAAAACGGCAAGATCAAAGGATTTTAAAGGAGGAACGAGAGCAGCGGGAAAAGGTAAAAGCTACTGGAGCTGGAATTAGCCTCCAATGGGCAGTCAGCTCAAGTGACCCCCTCTGGAATTAGCTGAATCATAATGCTTCAATTGAATAACAAAGGCCCAATTATATTTATTCAATTTCCGCTGCCTTTCATTTGAACCAGGAATCTATTTCATCCTTTGGTAAATCCCCTTCCATTTACAATAATTAAACAGGTGTTTAATGTTCTCTAATGGATGTTTTCAGAGAATATAGTTCCGTAAATTATGCTATTAAATTGACATCGGTTATTAAAAGACAGAGATCCTCTTTGAATGTACATTTAGATGAAAACAATTTAATAGCCATGGAACGTAAAATAAAAGTATGAATAAATGTTAAGGCGTAAAATTTTTATTAATAACATTGCCTGTGAACGAAGTTCAGAATGAAAATTCTGTTGAGTTTTATCATTTTTATTTAAAACATCATTAATAAGTAAACTCGTTTCCATTACATTTAAGAATGCAATTTGTGAATAAAGTATAAGAATATACCTTTTTCAGGGAATAGAACAATTATATGGTCTCTTAGACCATTTCTCTTCTCCTACTCCAGTACATATCCCGGCTCCTTAATACTCTCCTCCCAGGAGATGCGTGGTCTTCCTCTTGGCCTTCTTCCCTCCACGCGAGTCTCATATGTCTTTCTGTAAGTTCTTTTCTGGTCCATCCGATGGAGATGTACGAACCAACTTAGCTTGTGCCCCTCTAGGATGCTCTCAGCCGGTTCCAATCCGGTTTGGTTCCAAGGTTAGTCTGAATGGTACTGTTCCGTACTTGTCGTGTCCTTCCTTCCACCGCATCTCCCTAGATTGGATCCGGATCTTGTGTTTCGAGATTAGTAAAAAATACTGAGTATACATTAAAGGAAGTTGGTAAAGGATTGATGTAAAAAATGAAATAACTAGACTAATAGAAAAAAATCTTGTCTATAATACTAGAAGAGGCAGTACTGTTTACTGTCCAACAACATATAACAAATACTATAAGAGGGCTTCAGTCTTTATATTGAAGGGTCTTTCCTTAAACACGTTGGATAACATTAAAAACATTATAACGAACCCCTAGTGTAGTGCGTAAATCAGACTTGGGCGAAAAATATTCGATTGATGAGAAACATATAAATTTTTATCGGTCATCTTCCGGTACTTCGTTATTCGGAAATTCGTATATATTTTAAACTCTTCCTATCACCATTTGTCATCACCCTCTCACACGCTTTCTTCTTCTAAAAATTTTTCTACTTTTTATTTTTTATTTTCACCCTCCCGTAACGTTTTTTTTTATAAAAAACACTTAGTCATTGTTGTAACGGCTTTTTTAATTCTGAGTTTGACCGCCATTAGCGCTGGATCCATTAGGCGTTTGATCTTCCAGCGAACCTGTTCGTTTTTATTCTTTTTTTGTTTTCTTTCCCCTTTTTTTATTT
>NW_027116131.1:1720296-1723276 GCF_000696795.3 Halyomorpha halys
TGGCACATTAAAATAAGTTAATCGTACTTATTTGTGTTTTTCATTGACCGCACCGCCAACCATCTTCTCCTCATTCATCATCCATGGTCAACTATCTCTCATAATTATAATTTTTATCGGTAGTTTATAGTTATGAATATTTAGCATGAATATAATTATATTCGTATAAATAATAATAATAATAATTTTTTATTCGTAGATTTTAACTAGAATTTTAATCGAGTAAAAATGTATTGTAATCAATATAATATCAAATGAAAATTGAATAATTAAAAGGGAATTGATTTTTATACCTTCTTGAGTTTCTTATATATGAAGATATTTTTATATTTTCAGAAAAGTAGAAAACGAAAATGTCATCGATTTTAAGATCTTGTTTATCAATTTATTTTTACTTCGGAGATTCCTAATATATGAGTGTGTAAAAAGTTAAAACTACTCGATAAGCGAGTGCGCAATCTTAAAATTGATTCATTAATAATTAAGACGAACAATCCAAAACAAATTAAATACAAGACCGATTTCACTTTTTTATTCTTATCAAAACTTTTAATTAATTTTTATTCAATTGAAATTCTAGTTTAAAACATATGAATAAAAAATGATTCGTAATGCTGTTGTATTTTTAAAAATTTTATTCATGTTAAATATTTACGAATAAAAATTTCATCAAAAGTCAATAGAATAATTTGTGTCCAGATCTGATGTAAATTACGTATTTTGTGATTGCGGCATTAAAGCCTGGTTCGTTTCAAGTCCATTCCACGAAATGAAGAGTTATACTTATCATTAGGGAGTGGATTGATTCGTTGGTAATGCATTGTGCAACTCCAAGCATCAGGGTTCGAATCTGTGACAGAAAATTATTTATTCTGTCACTGGTGCCGTACGTCAACCCTGGCATCAGAAAGGAAATTATGAAGATTCTACTAGTTCAATAGACTGTCAATACATCTAAATATATCTACATATACTTATCCAACGGATATGTTGGATTTTATGGAAAACTAATTATCTCACCCTTAAATGTTTTGACAGGAAAATCCTCCAGAAAATCTTTAGGTCCACTTTGGGTGGACAAATGTGAAGGCCGAGGACGATAAGTGAGTTAGCCAGTAATATCAAGTTAGAGAGGTTGTGTTAGGCTGAGCATATCGCTAGGATGGTCCGGGATCATTGCGCACAAAATATTTTGCGTAAAACAATATACCCAACGCACAGGCCTTAGATTCGCGGGTTGAAAGGCGCTTATGCATGTGTCCAAATTTGAAAGGTTGTAACACAAGTTAAGAAATGTAGGCGACGCCTGTTGGTGAAGGCTAAATACCCCCTGAAGTGAGTAGAGCTCACGAAGAAACAAACGAATAACAAGGCAGGAACTCTTATAACCTAAATGTGAAATTTTATGTATAAGAAGATGAACAGGGTTGCGGTCAAAAAAAGAACAAATAGTTTAAAACTATTTTAATGTCCGACGTTTCGCCCCACTTTGCAGGGCTTCATCACGGCTATAAAGATACAAAACAAAAGAAAACTGAGAATATTACAACAATAAGGTAATTTAAGCTAGGATAAATATTATGTAAAAATTAAGTGATAATGAATTACATATAAATAAAAAGAAGGAAGACATAAAATAGTATCAGTATAAAATAAACTTGAATAAACAATGATAAGAATAAAAAATAAGTAAGAATGGCAAGAGTAAACATTTTTTTAAAAATACGTAAAATATGCAGTTAAAAAAGTACTGAAGATGCACATAAAACAAAAACTATACGGGGAAAAAAAGTACAGGTTTCTATTAACTTATTTCACTTATCAATATCATCACCTATATTGCTAACATTCGATCACAATTTTTTCACTTATTTCTATACTTTATTACTTATTTTTAATCTTTTTATGTACCTCTTTTTACATCTCACTTTGTAGTTTTATTTTATTTTGTAAACTTTCACTTCCGATTTTTAAATTACCTAATTTCACTTTATATTATTCATGTTACTTCTGTTATCTTTACTATTACTATTAGCAGTATAGATAAATGATCATTTTCACGATATATAAAAACTACAGTTGTTATCATTGTCTAATTATTTTTCTTATTGATTTCTTTGTAATTTTTTTTTAATTCTCTTTATCTACTTTTACTTATTATTAGTTGCTTCTTTTACAATCATTGTCATTATATCCTATATTGTATTAACTACCCTAACTATATTTTCTTCAGTATGCACTCGTAATATTAGTAGCGATATGTATCATTCTAATTTTACTTAGTTATTTCTAAATTATAAAATTATTATAGTTATTGTTATTATCATATTTCTAAATCTTTCTCTTATTATTTTTCATTTTTCGTCATATCTTTATGACTACTTCCTGTATACGCTACGTATTTGAAATAGAAATATAGCCCTTAAACGGCTGGCCATCTCCTCCCCACTTCTCCACGCTTCCGCTTCATTGTTGCCTTCTGTTCAACCTTTCGCTTTGAACAGGTAGGTGGTCTTGATTTGTTCGTTGCTCATTTATTATCATTTAATATCATTATTATTATTTTTATTTATATTTATTCTTTCAAGACGTTTATTTAATCTCTACTTTCTTCTTCTTTTTTTTTCCCCCGTATTGTTTTTGTTTTATGTACATCTCCTGTACTTTTTTAACTGTATATTTTACGTACTTTTAAAAACTTTTTACTCTTGCCATTGTTATTTATTTTTTATTCTTATCATTGTTTATTCAAGTTTATTTTATACTGATACTATTTTATGTATATTTATATATTTTTACATAATATTTATCCTAGCTTAAATTACCTTATTGTTGTAATATTCTCAGTTTTCTTTTTTTTTTTGTATCTTTTTAGCCGTGATGAAGCCCTGCAAAGTGGGGAGAAACGGACATTAAAATAGTTTTGAACTATTTGTTCTTGTATTTGTTTTTTGTTTTTTTCGCAACCCTGACCATCCTC
>NW_027116131.1:1723616-1729507 GCF_000696795.3 Halyomorpha halys
TTATTCACTAGACTAAAACTGTTGGTACTGTATGTGGATGCAGTAAAATTGCCTCTTCAGATTAATAAGTGGTTATTTATTTTTATTTATTTATTTTATTTAAAAATAAAAATAGGAAATGACAAAGCTCAGTAGTACTGGACACCT
The DNA here is from genome assembly GCF_000696795.3 of Halyomorpha halys. NCBI lineage: Eukaryota > Metazoa > Arthropoda > Insecta > Hemiptera > Pentatomidae > Halyomorpha > Halyomorpha halys. Next base: position 1,723,764 of record NW_027116131.1, read on the forward strand.
AATCCTTCATGGGTTTCAGCGGTACAGATTTGAATATAAAGTTTCAAAATAAACTCTTTTAAGAAATAAAGACTATTAGAATAAGTTTTGTAATGTATTTTTAATTTATATCTAAAAAATAAAAGTTAAATTTTTATATATAATTTATATTGAAGTAATTTTAATCATCTTTTTTGCTTAACTGGTGTTATTTCGGTATTGATTAGGGGAAGAGGAGTTCTACTGTATATTAATATACTCATATCGTCATAAATTAGTTATATTTGATTATTATTTAGTATTTTTCCTCAAGTTGAAAAAAAAAGGAAATTATTTTTTAATTAAAGGTTTAAAAATACATCCTTTAAGCGAAAACTTACTTAATTAAATTTCAAAACCAAATACCGCAAATAAAAATATTCTTTAAAAAAATATTTACACCTAGTTAAGAGTCATTTAATGTCAACAAATATCCAGAAATAATCTCTTTTCTATTATTTCTAGACAAGGTGATGTGGCAGTATCCCTTAAACCGCGAATAAAAAGAGTTTTTCTAGTTTCAGTTAGAAAGCCTTCTTCGAAAGGGATCCTAGCTCTACTGGATAGGTTTTAGGACCAGATAAAGTAAGCGTAGAGGAGATGTCTTATTAATAAATCAATAAGTGTATAATATAGTGTAGTATGTACATAAAATGTAAATTTTAGAGAAACTCATCGTACTTCGACAGTTATATATTAAACTACCATTATGAGAATGATACAATAATCAATGCTATTATAAATTTTAAAAAATTACACCATCAAACTTTATATCCAATCACTATTAAAAGACCCATCATCTAACAAAAAAAATTAAATGAAATTATTAATTATGTTTACATTTAAATAATATGAGATCTATTTCATCAGACATATTATCCATTCTGTTGTTCCTTGCAATTAACCTATATCGTTTTATTACCTCCTTCTGTTTTAGGATTTCAATTGCACTTAATTAAAAGTGGCCCTGTGTTTGAACAATAATCAACATCATTGAGTATGATCATAGATAAGGTTATTTAGTATTTCTAAGAGATGTTATTGATATGGCAGAAGATTTTATTTAAACAGTAATTCATTTAAGCAATATAATTTTGAAATAAGTGCATTTGTCACTTATTTATACTTTCTATAAAACTCATATTCACAGAAATTACACAAAATAATTACGCAATCTATGTATTGATAGTTAAAATATAAATCTGAAGAGGTGAAGTTTAACAATTTAGTAACTTATTAATTTGAAACTAATGATATTATTAGTTTGTATATGTGAAATAAACCCTGGTATTTTCATTTTATTAGAAAAAAAAATTAAAAAATAATTAATCCTTCTCCATTACTTTTACGCTCTACTTTTGACCTAACCCTTTTCTTAGCAAACACTAAACAAAAATTAAATATTCCCAGTTTGGGGGTTTTCATTTAAACAGATTTTTATAAAAGTTTAATATTATTAATTTATCGCTTTTTAATTTTTTAAATGCTAATTTTAGTGCTAGATCAGTAACAATAAGACGAATACTTAATTAAAAAAGTACTCTTTTTGTGTAATACTTTTAAAATAATCCTTCTTTGCGTTAGTGTTTACTATAATTATAAAAAAATTATTTTTAACGTTATTATAAAATTTTTAGAACCGGCCGAGTGATAAGGAAGTGTGTTACTAAATTTAATGACCCGGGTTTGAATTCGTCTGTAGCAGATAATTATTTTCTGTTTCCCTGTAGCCGTGAGTCAGCTCTGTGGGTTTGGGAGCCCTCAGGGGTGATGAAGAGGGTACACTTAATTGGGTAAAAATCTGGCAGTTGAGTGTGATTTTGATCAAATCACCTGCTTGCACAACTTTGGTCTAGTAACAGTACTTACAAAGTGCTGTACCGGTTCAGATTTAGGTGTTTTTTTTTTTATAATATTTTATTAGAGTGAAAATGAAGAACATCTTCATACTTGCTTGAAGTAACTAAGCTCGACATGCGAATGTTATTCCTATTTCTAATACGAATAACTACCTTTGAAAGAAAAAAATAGTGATTGATATAAGTATTTTTTAAAAATTTATTTTCGTTTACCGATAAACTTTTGTTTTATTTTATTTATTTATATTTCCTTTCAATTTTTTTTTACTCAGAATGAACATTAAATACAGTGACATAATATCAAAGTAGAGTGAAAAAAATACATTATGAGAGAATCACTCCTGGGACACATCTTGTTTAGAGAAAACGGGACATAACATGGACTATTTAATTTACATAATTCCAGATAATAAGTGTAGAAAATATTGTCTCAGTTTCAGTTATTACTGTTCTACGTCCTGTTCAAAATATCATGAAAGTAACATGAACTAATAAAAGACCAAGGATGGTGAAGAGATTTCAAGACATAAAACAAAAGCAGCTGGGAATAAGAGTTGGACGTTGATAGAAGGCGAAAAAAAGAAATGAGACTTAGGAGATAGGAGTGCAATCAGCGAAGTGTTGAGTTAGAGTGAGCCAGTCGGGCAAGCACTCTCATATTTCTCGAGTTATCCTTCAACTTTTATTTAGGACTGGGCACAGGACGTTTCGGTGGGGGTTGTAATACGAAAACTTGGAGATGGTCTCTCCCCCAGTCCAGGTAGGGTAATATCCTTTGCATAAATCCCTCAACTGTGAATATTCACTCTCTCGAGTTGTTTAATTCATCTTTTAATTGTAACATCTCTAGCAGGGTCTGGGACGCAACGCAGTCAACAACCGTAAGGATTAACGAGCACAGGTGTTTTTATACTCTAGAATTTTACTGACAACATTTAGCTGAAATATGATGATGAGTAGGCCACACAGCCCCCCTAGGTCACTTCAAAACAAAACGGTATCCATATTGCAGTGTTTTTTTTAATTTACCAAAAAAAAAATACAAAAATGGATCTATTTGAATAATTAAAAACTCACATACAATGAAAAAATATCCGTCTGTCGAAGCCTGTGTGCAATATTGACTAAAACACATAAATAACAAAAGAAAAAGTGACTTATATGCATTAACAGGTCAATAATTTAAAACTATACGTCATTATTTTTAAAGCAACAAAACAATAATATCAAATATCAAATTGTTGAATGGCATTTATTCCTCACAGGTCAACCAACTGAGTTCTTTTCAGCGTGGCCCGTCGTACATATCTGGTGTATGAGTAGCCCTAAATGATGATAAAAAACAACATAAAATTGCAATCAACCTTTTTAAGAAGGAATACAAAAGATTTAAATTTAAAATCTTTTTTTTTTCTTTTTTAATAATTTATTTATTGATATTTACAACTGTAGACATATATACACATCTAGTAAATCTGTTGTAAGTGATATTATGACATGATAAAAACATGTGTAGAATCTACCCATTGATAGAACTCAAAAAAGATTTCTAAAGGAGAAGATCTCGAGGCCATCTTCTTTTCAGACGCCTAGGAGGATTATTAGGTAATGAAGGTGAAGCCAGGTTAGAAATGAGATGGTTTGGGTGGTTGGGAAGTTTATTATGGAAGGATTGGTATCTGGTTCTGGCCAAATCGGCAACATGGGACATTAAGGTCCTGATGGATGATTTGATTTGTGACAAAGTAAGGAGCATTAAGGATTTTACGAAGGAGTTTGGACTGTAAGGATTGGATTCGAGAGGAATTAGATGGTTTAATTTAAAATCTAAATTTATTTAAATATAAGATTAATATACATATTAAAATAATTAAACGGTCATTGGCCGCTGCGTGCGAATTTCTCTCACATTATAGTTTTTCGGGTCTGAAAGCTGCTAGAGGTAGATTGTGGTTCCCATCTTGCTGGGACCTGTAGTTCATAGTCGGTTCCTTCTATACCTCGCCCCCACCACTCTAGCAGCTCTGGGTAAGCGTCCATCCCTCTTTCCCTAACAATATACCCTTCTCATGAGACATTATCTCACGCGTGACTGAGGCTGCTATAAAAATATTCAAGCTGTGAGGACTTTTATCACGTGCTCCAAGTGTATTTAATCCATAAAAATGTTTTTTCTTTTAAGGTAAAAAATTAGCAGAACTAGGGTAACGTAGGCTTGAAGAGGCTGTAATAATAAATACGTATTATTTACTATGAATTGTATTTCAATACAATAAATGTATGTGAGGGTGCTATTTATCACAAAAATTCGACTTTTCATGTTTTCATTTCATTGCTTCATCGTCGTATGAATACTATTTTCTGTAAATTTTTGTGTTATATTCAGGTATTCTAAACAAAAAAGAATTGCCTCCTGTCTAAAAGACCGATGTGTACCAGTCATACTGAGTTCACTTGAACCAGTTGTGCACAAAAGATTTCTTTTGACTGATTTCTTTTTTTAAGATTAGTGTTATGTTCTTATAATATAAGGTATCTGTATTTTTATTCTTTTTTATAACTTTGTCTGTTTCAAAATATTATATTATGTTTATTACTATTTTATAATTATGTTTGTTTTTGGAATTTTTTTAAAACTAGTTTACTCTTCTATCGAAATAATTTTTTTTTTTTCCAAAATTTTGTATTTTAAAAAATACGTTCTAGAGTTCTAAATAAGAAATGTGAGAAAAAGTCTCAAGCGCGACTATCCGTGTATTAATTGTCCTAGCGACCGATAACGGGTTAAATATATCAATTTTAAAGAGTTTAAGATCGTATGATTGAAATAAAAAATAAAATAATGTAATAAAAAAATAATAATAGTAATAAAAATATTGAAATATGAAAGATATAAAAGCAAACATTTAGAAAATAAAATATGAAACATGGATGCTGATGACCGTTGGGTTTTAGGCCCTAAAGCCTTAACAAACAACAACAACAATGATATTATGATGAGTAGTCATTTTCAATACTAATTATAATTGCTTCAATATTTTATTTAAGATTAGGATTTAATCAGCCGAAATAATATAATATAAATTAGAAGTAACAAACTATCAACTACTTGAACCTGACCAAGGACCTGGAGTTAATCAATGCAGATAAATTGGGAAAACATAAAGAACCTACCTTAAAAAAATCCAAACAAACAAATCTAAAGTGGAATCATAAGTTCAAGTGGCATAACTCTCTTTAGGATTTAGGAATCAATCCAATTATTGCAACTGATAAGGATTTAAAGTGGTTTTTATCATTTCCACCTTACGTTTACATAAATTTAATTAGTATGTAAATGTTGATAAAGATACAAGCGCTATTGTTTAGAGAATAAAAGTGAGTTTCGTAAACGTTGCTCAGAACTCTAAAAATGTCACTTGACCTTTAAATTACGAGAAATATGCGAGTAAGCACTTGATATAGTATTTACTATATGATGATGCATTATTTTAATAATCTACTAAGTAAGTTTGTTAAGCAACAATAAATTACAGATAAGTAATCTTATATTTGCATTCCTGTAATGCAATACGAAATTGCGGAATGTAGCAATTTGACACATAACACCGACAGGCGTGGTGTCAAATGTAACACCGCCCATCTGACACTAAACCCTACCGAAGATTAGTTAATCTTAACAATAGTTTAAAGCTGAAGCCTTAGTTTATTAGAATGCTTTAATGACAAAAAGTAAGTGTCTCATTTGAAAAATTCTGTTCGGGTCCAGTAGACTATTTATCGAAAAATGCTTCAGGCCATATAGCATTATACTACGAGCCGTAATAACGTAGCAGAAACTATACACATCAATCATCAATCAATTAG
>NW_027116131.1:1729582-1749049 GCF_000696795.3 Halyomorpha halys
TCAGTTATTACCGATTTTGTAATAATATAGTTATGTTACACCCTTAATTTGGGCAAAAATCTAGCAGTCTAGCGTGATTTTGACCACATGACCTCCTTGCAACGACGCATTTCCTGGGAGGAGAATTTTAAGGAGGCGTTCAGGAGGCGGGATATAGACTGGAGTAGGAGAAGGGAGATGTCCCAAGAGCGAGATATCTGGTCTAGACCCTCCAAATTCTAACCCCGCACTGCGCTAGCGGTAAAGGGGATAAAATGATTATGATGAACCTCCTTGCACTACCTTTGGTCTAGTAACAGTATTTAAGAACACGCGTACTGTAATTTTATTATTTTTAGGTGATTGCTCCTTTCGTTTTTGTTCAAAATTTCGGAATTTAAACGGATATGAGATGCAATTGGTAATGTACTCGTCATGTGTATGAATAGTGATAGTGTAGTAATATGAATAGTAGCCTTTTGAATGTCGGATCTCACGATTGGGTAGCACTCAATTTAAAATACCAGGATTAAAAAAAAAAAAAACATGGTCATATGGCATTTCGGGCCTCAAAAATGTACATAAAAAGAAGAAAAGGAAGAGGATGCTAAACTGGTAGGGGAAGACAATGTCCAATCAAATTTTATGTGGATTGGAGAGGGGGGAAAATAATTCATCTAATAGGGTTTCTTAATTTTTTTTTCCGATCCCTCTAAAAACAGAAAAATCGATTAATAGTGAATGCATTATTATATGAAAAAGGAATAAATCGTATTGGGTATTACTTTTTACTACCTTTGGTATTTTAAGGTTAAGGTGTAGTGTTTAAAGGAGTTTCTTAAAAATTAGTAGTAGAAGAGTAGATTCACTAGGTAGGTAGAATAGTAGATATCTAAGGAGGAAGGGGGAAAGGTTCATTACAGGAGGTATGCGATGGACTGTGGGAACTGACTTAAATATATTAAACATAAAAAAGTTGAACAGCTGACAGTTCGAATCTGCTTAATAGTTAGTCCTTGACTTCAGTAGTGATAAAGTAGAAACAAATGATTTCCTTAAAGGGAATCTCATTTCCACTGGTCTCCAAACGGTCTGTTAGGTCAACCTTAATATGCCATATGTTATTGGGAACAACTATATAGTTGATTGTTATAGCCGTTGAGTACTGTTAATAACAACAGCGTTTCTTAACTCACATAAAAGGGTAGCGAATGTCTGAGATATATATTTAGTATCTTTGATTGTAACACTAGTGATACGAATTTGGTGCCTTTATAAAATAAATCCTACACATTTAAATACATGCCCTGCACTATTAATGCTATATCTTCAAAAAATATGGCGATTATAATACGAGTCTAAATTCGACTAAAGTTTTTTGGAAAAAAATGTTACCTTAAATCAGGTTAATACAGTATTTTCTCTTTAAATATATCTTTGGCCAATCATACTTCCATCATCCGAAAATTAATTATTTAAACCTCTTAAAAAGGATTGATGAACTATAACGTATACTTGCTGCCTAAAAATAATATTTTTGCTTTCTTCATTTCTGAACAGCCCCGAGAAGGATGTACACAAGGTGCTTACAGTCCACTTCTCCCCCGGGATGGTAGGGCCTTCCGCTTTACATAATCTGCTTATCCTTCGGGCCTGCTGGTGCGGCTCGCTGGGCTAATTCCGAGCAGGCAATGCTGACCGAAAAAGAAAATGTACCTTACCTGTTACTGTTGTAATTCCTATTGTCAGTTATACCTAACTGTCCTATGCACCATTTAAAACATTTCCGTTTTTGACTGAAATTGCAGCATTTTAAAATAAATTAATCTGTAAAATATTTCAGTTTCGTTTCGGTGAGGACCTTTTATTATTCTATAATTTAATAATGACATTTTTTTTTGGTAAGTTTTAAAATGAGAAGTATGTTCTAGACCCATAGATGGAGTGTTTGCGGTCCGTGAATCCAAGCTGAAGCCTCTGTAAAGGTATGTATATGTACCTATCCTAACCATACCAAAGCCGGATTCGAACCGGTGCCGCTGCAATCATGAAACTTTACCCCCTCTCCTACAAACGCACTTTTGTGAAGGATACTGCTGAATTGGTCCCGCAGAGAATGGTTATGAACTCATAGAAGAATGAATTTCATAGAGGTTGTAAGCCACCAGGAAAAGTAAATCCAAAGAGGATAGCCTTATGATCAGGACCAGGGGGCGTGCAAAAGGAGTACGGTAGAGGTAGAAACCAATCACCGGCTCCCATGGTTACAATGATGAATGGACATTCCTATTTACCTCAACGTAATCCTGAGCATCGAGGGCGTGATCAACTCCCCTCTTTTTGGCACCACTTTCGCATCGAAGGTGAGTAGGTTTTGAATCATTTAAGCGATAACGAATGTTCACGAATGAAGACCACATCGCACGGTCATGAATGCTAACCGGAATTGCTCCTACACACATACAGTGTATATAATACGGTTTTTCTATGGTTTGTAGTGCACAATTTATTTAAAATGTACTCCTCTTTTATAATGTTTGTTACTGAGAAGAATATATATATTGTAGACATATTTTAATATCTATTAATATTAGGTGTGTAAATTCATGTATGAATATGATTTAATGATTAAACGTGAATTTAGATTAGATTACAGTTTATTCTTCGACCTTTAAGAAACGAGTAACTCTAAGCAGTGGTTGGGTGCTTCGTCCTAACCTATTGTGAATTTGTTTATATTGATGTATTATCTACAAAACATAAATGTCGGTAAACATATAAATGAGAATAAAAAATGTTATACAAAATTATTCCGTTATTCTATTAGATGTAGATATTATCATGATTTAATATTTTTGGTGAACAAAACTTTAAAAGATTAATATTCTTAATACTTAATCTTAAGTTAAAAATTATTTACAGTTTGTAGGTAATTACGTTTTGGAATAAGTAATGTTATTTATTAAACTGCATTTGGATATATTTTATAAGCGAATAGAATTTTTAAATGCATTTAAACATTAATTATGTATTTTGTGATTTTAAATGTCTAAATAATATCCAATAAGTCTAATAATATTCAATTCAATAATAAGTATGAAATACTTAACTTAGGTATCACCTTGGAGATATATCTGAATTATAATTAAATTATATTAATCATATGAGAGAAAGAGGAGGGAGGGGATGAATGAATGGCGAGTTTTTTTTTTTTAAAAGTGTAGTGTTTTTTCTACGTCATTCCAATATAGTATGTACATTTCAATCAAGAATATCAAATGAAGGTAGTACTTAGAAAATTAATAGAATAAACCATTTTTCTGTTTGAATTTTACTTCGGGTGGCATTTTCCCACTATGTTTTTATAATGAAATAAATAAATATACAAAAAAAATGTTTTAGAAATCAGAAAAAAAACAACGAAATTTTCACTTGAACCGGACCATAGTCATCATTTTTACATTTGAATGATTGTTTTATTTTTCATACTAATGCTTTCCATTATCATTTCTTAGTTGTTCACCAACTATAAATTTCTATTGTATTTATGTATCAAATGATATACTAAATATATCATAGCACTATTACTAATTACATTACTAGCCCACAGCAAATTAATTAACTGCTGTCTTAGCACATCTGAGCCCTGTGTACCTCGGGTTACCACTGACATTGTATGTAGTCCTGCGAAGTGATATAACATTTCAGAGTTTATTTAGTAGATAATTACTTTCATATATTTATTTATCTCATGTTAATATATATTTTTTCCTGCATCAGACTAAGAAGGGTACTCTGTCTTGCCTTCTAGTATAAACAGTATTTTATTTTGAAGTATTTTTTATCCTGTTGTGTATTTCTTATACATATACATGTTAAGATGTGATTTACATTATTCTAATCCATTTTTCATGGAGAAAATCTTAGTGATATTGCAATGTCTGACCGATGGAGGAGTTTTCGAAAAGATTGTGTCATATAATTAGGCTAAACCAAGCAACTCCTCAGGTTCAGGATTCGGTGATCCTTGTTCAAAAGCTTCTCTTCTTCCATTCCGCTTGGACTTTGTGTTAGTTACGTGTTTCGTCGTTATAATCAGAGCATATAATAAATCTAGTTGTTTTCATAAGGTGATGGTCTAACAGGATGATTTTCCGTCAAACTCAGCTATGCTAACTTGTCAGGTTGTTCAGTGTCATGTATAATAAGGAGTAACATGTCCTCGTATCTATAGCAGAGCTATTCTTGAATAATGCAATTGCTACCATGTCCCTACACTTTTCTTCAATGTATGACTATGCAATCACTAGTGTAGATAATTTCTGTATATCAGCTTATAATCGCTAATTACGGTGATGTTCTATCTCGTTCAATCATAACTTCATTTGAAAGGTAAATAGCCTGCATTTTCCCATCATTAATTATTACATCCAGCTACAACTGTTATAATTAACTTTATTAACCTGTTACAACTCTCTTCTTGTAGAACCTGATATTAAACAATCTGTTTAAATGTGTGATCATTTACTTATGGGTTATTTCTTAAGAAGAGTTTTTATCACTGTAGTTCTAAGCTCATCTTTTTATGGTCCGGCGACATCAAGTTTTAAGTTACCCTTAATCAAGTCTCAAGTAGATTTGTGCTTCGGTATGAAGAAATTCCTACATCCTGTCATTCTTTCGTTGGTTTTAAATCCGGTAAAGTAGTTACTTTTGATAGGAAAGCTTTTCAAGTTTTAATCTATTTTTTACGATAAGCGTAGGTTGAGACCTTCTTGGCGTTCCATTGTTGCAATTGGAGTCACCTTCACTCCACCAATTTTTAATAGTAAGGTGATTATGGACTTACTTACGTTTTCTAATGCCGTTTTGGAATTTATCAACATTTCAGTAACATACTCACATCAGGCCTAATATATGATGAACTTACGTAACATATGAACATATGAAAAACAATCAAAGTCCTACAAATGACTCACTTCATTTATTCACTCCTAAACGTTCATCATTTTTACGTTTCATTGTCCTTTCTAGACTGTGTTGTGGATCTGTTTCGCTTAGAATCCTCTATGATAGCATGTGTTGTGAGGTCAGTTTTCGCTTTTAAAGTATTGATGCACTTAGCCTTCGTAAAGTATAGAAAAGTCCCAGTAAGAAGGTTTGGTTTTTCTTAAGGGGCTTTAAGAAAGAACCAATAGTTTTTGATTTATTTATTTATGAGGAGGACATGATTAGGGATGTTACTAGTGAAGAACAAAAAAAAAAAAAACTTATTTATAACTGCCAACGTTTCGGCCAGAATTGCAGGCCTTCTCACAGATAATAGAGGTAAATGAGTAGTATTGGAGAAAATCATAGTGTAAGAATATTGAAACTGCATATAATAATGACAGGAAATTTATAAATATAAAAATGAAGAAATATCATAATAATAAACACGTGCGAATTCAAGATTGAAGTACTATGAAAAATATAAAGAAACTCGTATATATTATTAATTAAAAATTCGTGTAGAATTACAAAATTAAAGAAGTAGATACATGCTGAGAGTAGGAATTAATGAAATAACAGTAATTAGTACACCACATACATAACTAAAGTGGGTGAGAGAGAATAAGGAAAGTGAGAAAATGTGATAGAAAAGAATAACAGGTAGTTAATAAAAGCAACATACCGACTGAAGGCTGGTCCAACAGCAAGTACATCTAGTACGGTGGGATATTCGTTTGCAACAAATTACAAAATACGATAGCGCAAATACCTTTAGGTAACGTATGGACTAAAGTAAAAATGACCACTATAAACTAAACTAATTGTTAATAGGAAATAAGATATAAGTGAAACGAAATATTAAAAATGATTATATATAATCCAAGGTCAACTCTTCGATAGGTTTTTGTTAAATCGAACTTTACTTGCATAAGTTTTCTCTACCTTCTGCATGACAGCATTGGAGCATAGTTCATATAAACTGTATTTTGTTTCTTCTGAAGTCTGCTATCATTAAACTATTTAATATCATATATCCAATTTAAAATTCATCATAGTGATGACTCCTCAGCAGCGAGCATAATATTAAATTGACATTGCCTATTTCCATTTTCATATCTTAACAATAATTGTCACTTATTTAGTGTGTTATGTAATGCAATCGTATCTTCATGACTCGAGAAGTAATCTACATTACATCAAACTTATTTTTGTTTGTTGAGAGATGACGTCTAAGTTTCTTATATTAGTGCTTTGGCGTTAATATTTCATCTCTCCCTTACTTTTATCGGCTGTGGTATTGCTATGTTCCCCCCAATACAGTCGCCTGATGTCAATAACTCAACGTTCAAGACGCCTCATCTAGGACTATGAAATAATTCTTCTTAAAACAAGGCGACATAGAGAAGAGACCCTTTGTGCCCAGGTGCTCAGTAATACCCAGGTCGAGGAATTCTATAATAATTGCTTAATGAAATACCACTGGGCATTCATAGCCACTGGTGAAATTTTTCCGATTCCTCCCTTAAATTCTTCTGCCGGGTTCTCCTTTAATTCGGATAACTACGAAAGGCCTGTCTACGTGCTGAGGATGTCAGTTTCGTAATAAATTAAGGTCACATTTTCTCTTGGTTTTTCATTAATTTGAACTGTAAAAAAATATAATTGTTTTACATTAAAAAAATATTATGATAATCCCATTTTTTAAAAAATAATACATTATAATGTTCCTTGTTAATTACAATAATGTTTAGTTTAGGTATCTTCGGAGTAAAAGTTAGAGGATATTACCCAAAATAATTTTTATATGCTGGCATGGCTGGTTTAACTAAAGAAGTGGTCTGTATTTATAAATTATAACTATGATAAACAAAATAAAATACCTCTATTTTGGATGATTAATGACAATAGATTATAGTTTGCCAAAGATGATTACAGTTTGTATTATTGTGTTAGCTTTAATTTTGATAGATTACAATTACTTGCTATTGATTTATAGTGAGTACTTCTTCTTCTTCTGTGTTCTTTAGTTCCTTCATCCTAGTTTCGTTCCCTGCCTAGCGGTGTTGATTAATCTATTCACTCATCCTAAGAAATAGTTGAATGCCAATTGGCCTGGACAGCCTGTGTTCTTTTTTTTTTCCCGATCCCTCTAAAACAGAAAAGAAACAGTGAATTAGTGAGTGCTTTACTGTGAAAAAGAAATAAATCGTGTTGGGTATTACCTTTTACTACCTTTGCCAGTTTAAGGTTACCTGTAATGTTTATTTGTTACTTCTCCATAATCTTTTTTATTTATTATTGCCACTTTCTTTGTTTTATCTGATTTTACAATTAAATGTGCCTTTATTTAATATACAGAGTATACAGAGATAATGAAATTGACATTTCCTATAATAGAAGCAAAACAGAAACTAAGGGATATTAAAACTGAGGATGATGAGTCGATGATAAGTTATGACGTTGTCTCATTGTTTACAAATATTCCACTCAAATTGGGATATAAAATCATAAATGAAAAATGGGAGGAAATCAAACCATACACGAATATAAAAAATTGTTCCTAGTAGGAATGCAATTATGCTGTGAAAATGGCATTTTCAAGTACAGAGGTGATACATACAGGCAGCTTGTTGGAGTTCCAATGGGGGAAAGCTTATCAATATCATTTGCAGGACTAGTCATGAATAATAAGATGTACTTTCAAAATCAGGTATTCAAGTAATAATTATGCTAAAGTACATAAATGATATTTTTTGTATATTAAAGAAAACGGATGTAAATACATTGCTGGAAGGACTAAATAGCCAGCATGAAAAATTAATGTTCACAATGGAATTGGAAAAGGAAGGTAAATTAAGATTTTTGGATATGTTGGTGGTAAGACAAGGTAAGAATATAATCACAGAATGGACAAGAAAAGAAACAAGTAGTAATATAATATTGAATTATTATTCTTGCCACCCTTATCACATGAAATATAATGTAATAAATAATTATATTAAAAGAACTATTAAAGTAACTGATGATAGTAGGCTACATATAATAAAAAATAAGATAATTAATGTTAATGATGTTCCTAGAAAATTTTTACCCAAAAAAATTAATTTACAAGATTTGGGAAATTAATCTTAAAAATAAAAAAAATAAAACAGGAAACGAAATAGTAAAATATAAAAAAAATTATGGATTCAATTATATTAAAGGACTATCTGAAGATATTAAGAAATCATTTAAGGATTACCATGTTGATGAGTACTCCCTGAGTCATTTACCAACAATAAAATCAAAAATTATTATAGTATATTAAAGGACAAAATTGACACAAGAAATTAATCAGGATTAATATATAAAATTCCCTGTCTAAATTTTCCGGCTATATATATAGATGAGACAAAGCAATTATTGGATGACAGAATTTATCAACACAATAATGATTTGAAAAACATGGAGAAGGATCCAAATAAAACGGCTCTAGTACAGCATGCAACCAAAAACCAGCATATTTTTGATTTTGAAAATACAATGATTTTACATAAAGAGAATAATACATTCAAAAGGAAAATACTTGAATCCATTTACATATCTGAAAACATTGATTATACAGTGAATTTCAAAACAGATACAAGAAATTTAAACCAACAGTATGCAGAGATATTAAGTAAGATTAATTTATAAATAATATAGGATAAATTGAATGTGGATAATTATAATTAGCCTTGATTAAAATTTTACTAATGAAATAAAGAGGAAAATTGACAAAAGTGTAGTTATAATAAATAATTTTAAATGCTTGAACTGAGTGGAGGAAGGTTACAAGCGTTGTTGTGATAAAGTTTTTAAGGAATAGTGTCTGTGATTAATGATTTTGATTTTGTTTTAAGTGAATATTGACTAATTAGATAATTAAACATATGTGGGATATACTTATTAACAAAAAAATATCTTTTACCTAATGTTTTCAATGTTTCATAGAAATTGATGTTTTGACTAGGGCAGAATAGCCTGCATGGAGTTGAGAGTTTTTAAATTATATAATTTCAAAGTTGTATTAAGGTAAGGTAAATTATAAATAATAATGTTAAATATTTTGAAGTGTTTGTAGGATCATAAATGTAATAAAAGCTGTTTTGTAGTAGATTGTCACTAAAGATGGCCGGATTGGCCAAAAGGTCGGCCTTATAAGAGAAATAAAAGGTTTTGAGACCATAATGGATAGAATTTAAATTATTTATTTAAAAAAAAAAAATTACCAGTCTCCAGAAAATATTAAGATTATAAAATAATAATTTTTTTTGTGTGTAAAGTTATATAGATTAAATAACTTTTGAATTATAAATTTTCATAATTAAATTGTGATATTATTCCTTTAGTGTACCAACATTTGAGTATTATGGAGCTGATGTTAGTTATTCAAGCAAAATTCAGAATATTATATGGAGATTATAAAAATGGAAATCTAATAATAATCATCAAGATGGATGATCAACTTATGGAAAATGATGAAATAACAACTCTATGGAGTAATTTACCTACAAAAGTCAGTAACTTTGTCAAATCCCTTGATTGTTTTATTTAAAAAATGAAATCATCTTATGTATATGTTTAAATAATTTATTCTTTATTTATGCAGAGCGAATAATCCCCAAGAATAGTCATTGAAATACAAATTACTAACTAAGAACAAAAGAAAGAGGAACTTAAGCTAATATTAAAAATAAAACAAAAATGATATTTTTAGTTAAATTTTGGACATTTTTAATGAATGAAATTAATAAATAATAATATTCATTATTTTGTATCAAAAGACTATTTGAGCAATCTCGAGTTATAAAGTATGTTAATTCTTTTCCAGGCACATCTTGGAAATCAACCATAGAGGTTTTATTTTAATATTATCTATTAATTTTTTCATACATTAGGGATTTGATTCAATTTTCTTGGCACCTTAAAAATGATTTTTATTTAAACTTCAATAATCGATATTACAGAAACTGATTTTGGATAGTTCTTTTTTCCTGATGAAAGAATCGTAAAATGAATAATTAAAATGAGTTGGCTTTGCAGTCAGATATGAAAAGCAGATGTCCCTCCCTATATTCGCCATACTGTTACCGACTCCGGAAAATCCTGTGTAAGCCCCTGGTCCCTTCGAGGAAGCAGCCACCTCACCCCAATGATTCTCAATGCCTGGCCTGTCAGCTGGGATTTTCTCATCGCTTCTTTAGGTTTTCCTCAATGCACATCTACTGTGACCTTTCTTATATTTTCTAAAAGTTTGTCATGGCCCATAACCAGTCTATGGTCAACAAAACCGACCTTCAGCGATCGTTTCATATTTTTATAGAGCTTTAATTCCATTCGTGCATAAATAATTAATGTTTTTGGACATATAAAATGTGCCATTTCTCCTTTACCAATCACATTATTTCAATATATAAACAAATTTTGAATCGATTTAGATTGGTTTTAGTCAAATATGGAATATGTTATATGTGGAATTTAATCTTGATATTATCTTTAACCAAGGTTCCTAACCGTCAATGAATTTTTCCAATACAATCTGCAATAACTGAATGAAGTAAATTTCATTCTTTTTCATATTTATGAAATGAAAAATAAAATTTGTAAATTTTTAAAAAAAAGCTTGTGATAGCCCATAAGCTTGAGTGGTTTAAATAAATAACTTTACAACCTCAAATATAATTAAAACTGAAAGAAAAAAAAATAAATAATAAGAGATTAGCACTTAAAATCAATGGTTAATCGTAATTAAATGTTATTGTTCTCTTTATATAAATGCAATGTATTATAGTTCTATCCATCCAAACGTCTAATTTTAATTTCTGATGATTTGTTTTCACTAAACGTTTCTACTGAGTTTCATTACAATAGAGAAAACTGCCAGAATGTGGAAAACATTCTCTGGTTAGGTTCCACATACTGCCATGCTGAAATATTTCTTATTAAGATTAAGTTGCTCATCATATGCAGGTTCTTTTCATCGTTAATGTATAACATCTGTTACGGTTGGAGTTTTTAAATTTTATACAATGAGTGAAATAGTGCTTTCACTACTCTCTCTAGTAATGACTTTTTTTTCAAACTTGTTCACCTGAGTCCACTATATCGTGGTCCACTATGCCAGGGGTGGTCAACAAGTCGATTGCGAGGTCAATTTTGGTCTATCGTCGATTGCTCGCACTGTCTGGGGTGGAATTCCCTGTACCATAAACTTCGAAGCGAAGGTAGAAGACGAAACTTTCTGGTAATATTTTAATGCATTCTGGGAATTTGCAATGGTCATAAACTCCTAGACTTCTCACAGCCTGACACTACCCGCACTACACAATATATTTTGACTTACGTGTTACACATGTTACCGAACGCAACGCGTGGACTCATTATTATTACCTTTGTCAGGATATAAACTTAATTATGATTCCTTTGTTAGAGACATGCAAACTCAGTCTTTCCATTATTGTTGAGGCAACAAAGTGAATTCTAAATCTGTCTTTATCTGCCGCTACTTTGAATTAATAAATATTGTTCATAATTATCCATGCTCTTTTATTCTCCTGGAAGTGAGATTTTTGGCTCTTTAAATAATTATTATTGTTGTTTTTACGTAGGTACATGAGTACTCAGCGAGCTATTAGCAAAATGTAAGTCATATTATTCTTCGATGATAAATTTTCCTGTCCCACTCCCAAAAAAACAACGCGAAAGTGAAATATTGAAATCACATTATCAGCCTTACTGTGCGTTTTTATAACCACTTTTTCATATTTACGACAAAATAGTTCACTACCTTATAGATTGAAGTAGGTAAAAAAAAATTAAATTGCATTTGAAGTGAAAAAAAGTTGAAATCTACCTTTAACAAGTGTCGGAAAATCGATTTTTTTATGTACCGCATGTACGGAATGCTTCTAACAAAAGTTGGGCCTGGAAATTTATTTTCTTCATGAGGCTGTATCTCGAAAGCTTAATAAGTGATTTAAAAAATAAAAAATAGTTTTGAACATATCTTTTTCTTATCTACCCATACCTCACTGGAATGCACATTATACCGAAACACAGTGTATGCATAGTATGCATTTCACAAGCCTTCTAACCCCTTAGCTTATGCCTAAGTCGATCGCGGAACACTTTTATGATAACACGTAGATCTTATATTCTGAAAAGTTGGCCACCCCTCATCTATGGTCTTCCTTCTTCGTGCTTTTTGTGTGTTTAAAATTTCTGAATATTAATTCCTCTCTTAGTGCACATTTATTCAATATTCCAGAACTATGAAAACTTCTTGAAGATAATTTTCTGCGTAGACTGCTTTGGATCTGATGCATTGAGAATCTTCAGGATATAATTCATATTTAGTCTGAGACTGTATAAGTGACATTCCTCCGGTTTTTAGCAACCGTGCATAGTTTGATGGGACATTTAGTAGATAAAACAATCACTTTATAACACTTCTATGTACCTCTTTGTGACTCTCAAAATCTGAGCTGCATAACAGAGAACTGTTTTTATGACTGCATGTAATACTTAACATTTGATGGATATTGGGTGTTGCATGTGATGGGTAGACCAGCTCACATATCGTAATATATCGTAAATGTTGAGAAAGCATTTAAATTTAAGCTTGGGAACGAATGTAACTAGTCATAATTTTGGAGATAATATAAATTTTGTGTAAAATGCTCCTTTGTTTCTCTGTAAATCTTTTTATTATTAATACATCTAATACATATTATGTTGAATAACATCATACCCCAACATATTTACTTATAATACTATGGAATATAAACTATGTAAAATATTAAACCAGTTTTGTTAATGGTTCGAATCTGCATGATTAGCAAATTTACATTATATGGCTTATTGCTTCACTGAGCCCTTCATTTATATATTTTTTAATGTGGTGCGGTTTTCTTATCACAAAATTATCAATTGCAACTGTACCTTGTTTTGAAATCAAATCTCTCTTGTTTCAGAAAAGATATTCCTAAACTATTCACTGTGGCAATATTTTCTCATATAAATCTTCAAAATGGATTGACTAACTCAAACAGTTTTCAGAAAAGTACTTAAATATATTCATCATTGCAAAAAGTGTAAAAATATAACAGTTTGATAAAATTTACATCCTGCTCTTAAGTATTTATTTGAAGGTGAATTATTATAGTATCAACGTTAGGAATACTTTATATGATTATTAATTGATTTGAATGACTAAATTAGGGGAAAAAATACTATCTATGCATGGCAGTATAATTTATGTAAGTTTATAAATTATAAATGATACTTTATCAAAAAAACATCTAATAATTGAATATATAATATATCTTGTATTCAATATCTGGGGGTCTGTACTAATACATAATACATATACAATACATTTATAAGAACAGTAGGCGAAAGAAACGTATAGCTAAATATATTATAAATGCGATTTTTGAGAATTTCATTCTCCATTGAACATATAATTATTTATTTTCCCGAAAATCAATAAATGGAACTGCCTATAAGGCAGAGTTTTATATGATAAGAGTTTTCGATTAATCTTTGTACCACTTCAATTATAAAATAGCAACTAGTAATGTAATTTAAGACTGAAATTTAGGGCATGATATTAGCAGTTTGATTTTACAACTAATTTGACAAGAAGCATCAATCTACTTAAAAATCAAAGTGAAAAAAATACTAACTTGTAAAATCACATAAAGTCCTTAAATCGAATAAGAAACTCTTAGTATGTGTTTTATATCCTACAGTCGGAATTGAATCGATCTTCCTCAGTGAGGTAACACAGCTCATAATCGCTTTAAATCCTAATGATAACTGCAATAATCATTGGTGGCTAATATTGTCATAGTTTTTAGATATGAGCTCACAGCTCATCGTGTTGACATTGTTAGCTCTGAGTGGCTGGTCCTTGGCCAATGGCTCACCTACATCACCAAAACTACCTGCGTTCACCAACGCTTCTATATCAGATCCAGAAATACAAAGGAAATTTTTTTTTCATTTTTCACAAGAACCAGGTAAGGCTTTTGATTTGGATACCATATAATTCATTAAAACTTTTATTGATGCACAACTTAATAGCGCTCTATTAAAATAATGTTCAAATAACGTTATTTCAAAAGATGTTGTGAAGTGAAAATAGTGCTGGGAACTGAAAATAACCGATTACTGAAATATATCTAAATTAGTTACAGTTTATATTGTTAAAACTGTTAATATTTTCCTTCTGCTATGTCCATATACCTATATACATTTTTATTGTTCATTATTTCATTCAGTCAGCCGATAAATGTTGGATGATGATCAAATGAATAAATGTAATGAATAAATATTTAGCTGCAAATAAAAATAAAAAGTTACGGAGTAATCACTATCAAGCATAAATCATGAAGCTACGACAGCAAATGCAGTTAATTAAGCAGTTAAATTACTAGATAATTGAGTCGGGGATAGCTTTTACTATTAATTAACTAATAATTAATTGATTAACACCCCCATAGTGGAACTCTCGTTTATAGGTTTTTCCAGTGGTAACATATTTATAATTCTTTTAAAAATCAAAGGTGAAAAGTCTAATTTGATTATATTTTCTAAAACATTTTTTTTGTTGTATAGTTATTACATTATATTTAGGTCTAGAGCCCAAGAAAAGAAAAACTATTTTAGCCTGATTTTCTATTACTATGATAAAAACGATGTATAGATACACAAGTATAAATTGATGATTCTGTCAACCATAAGTTAGAGGAATAAAAAAAGCACCATATGTTTTAACTACTTACAACGCTATAAAGCCTTATATCATAAAATTTAAAGATGAAATTAGCTAAAATATGAATCCCAGAAGAGCTATTAAGGTTCGATAGTTCCCGAAATAGACTTTTTTAAAAAGCAACAACTCACAAAAAAAATACTGAAAAATCACCAGTTCACTATTGAATTTATTTTGGAAAAATCTATATAACAGGAACCGTTAGATATATACGTTAGATGTTTGCTAGCACTCAAGTAAATTGTAAAAATTTTCTGTAGTGTAAAACAGTTGATTACGTTTCTTTTTGTAGGAGTAGTAGTGTTATATATTGGCTAAATTCAATTCTAGTTATTTAGAAAAAAATTGTGATTTATAAAAATCTATGTCTGGGGAACCATTAGGTGTATAGTTAACTGCTAGCATAAAAGGTAGTTTAATGTACTGTGTTTAATGATCCAGAAATATAGTTTTTATTTTACAAAATAATCTGATTTTCCGTTATAAAATGTTGTTTCATATAAAAAAATCTATTTAGCTTAAACAGATCTATTAGTGCTCATATTTTAGAACATTTAATATACTTTAGGTTTTTTAATGTTTTGGTAGTTTTAAAGATATAAAGCTCGGAATGAAAAGTTAATTTTTTTTTAACGTTTTGAAAGTCGTCGTTTTTTTCCCCTGACTGTAGTTGGAAACCCCATCAATTTTGGTTAGTTACTAAACATATTTTTAATAGTTCTTATAAAATTTGATTTTTTTTCCACCGAGCTCTTGCACTAATTAAGTTTCCATCAGATACATTTTAAATTATGGGCATATTAAATTACTTTTCATCATATTTTTCTTTTCGGATTTAGGAGATTGTATCGGGAAGGTTTTAAAAATAAAATACAAATTTATTCTATATGATTTAATCTTTGGATCACTTTGAAAGCTTTTATGATACGCACTTAAATCATGAGAAATAGAAATTGAAAGTAAAAATAAGTAATGCATTTTTTTATAACTGTAGTAAATATAAATTTGGTAAAAAAAAAATTCAAACAATATGATAATCGAAGAATTTTCTGTTCGACAGCTACATATCTTCTGATGTTAGACTCAATAAGATGAATTTGATTCAAATATTCGTTAGATTATATATACATATATATATATATATATATATATATATATATATATATATATATATATATATATATATTAAGCAACAGTTCCTTTATTTTAGTTTTTTTTTGTTTCTTTGTAATTTAAAATTTGTATTTAGTATTTATTTTTACAATCGATCTCCGTCCACTCTTTCTGGTGGACATGGTTTTATTTATAAATATACGACGAATTCTTGCAGACATCTAATAATTTATGTCGCAGATGACGTAATAATCTTTTAATTGTCTGTAAGATGTTTAACCAGAATTTTATAAAATTAAATATTTCATTGAAACAGGTATGACAACAAAAAGATAAGGAATGGAGAATTGGAGATAAGGAAAACGGATCTATAAATCCGTTTATCTCTATGTAACAATATTTTAAATGATTAAATGTATTAAAAACTAATAACTAAATATATAGATGAATTCTTGATGTTATTATTACTTTTAATATTGTTTAAAACTAAACATTTTTTTATTTACTATTTTAATTACCCCGACCAGAATTTCTAGAGATTTATACAACCATTTCCAAATACACTTATACTATAGCTACGTAATTATCATTTTAAATAGTTCCTTGGAGTCCTTCATTTGATTCACTGACTATTCATTGAATCAGACAGTATTTTGAGGAGTTCAATTAATTCGAAAAAATAACTTTCCCTACTTTCAAAGAAAGGTTAGTGGATAGAGGTCAACTCTTTAACTCAAGACAAGGCATTGAATCCCTTTTGAATACGCTGGGATTTAGTTTTAGGATGAATGGACTGTATTGTAATATTACAAAGAAAATTGATTGACATTATACAAAATATGGCTTCTATCGAATATATTTACAGCATATTCTTTACTAAGAAGTTCAACGAATAGTTACTGTAAGGAATTCATTTACTTCCCCGCGGTATTGAATTTCTTCAATATGCCCCAATCGTTGAACAAAAAAAAAAAAAATTAAAACTCGTTGGGATCCTAGGATGTCGATATTGGAACACTTCCGCATGCTCAGATGCTGTTAATCAAAAAACATAGTCAGCATTAAGATAAATCTAGATGTTCAAAGTATTTTTATAAGTATGATATTTTCTTTCGTATTGTTTATTTCATTAAATTAATTTTTAAATTATTATTATTAATCTAAAATATTCATATTACGTTGTTTCTTTGCATTATATAACTTTATATTTTTATTTCATTAATTATGTTATTTTACTTACATATTTAGTAACCCATATATACGTTTTATTTTCCACTTCTTTCATTAGTTTATTTTTATCTAATTTGATTCTGTCATCTTTTTTTTGTTCCCAGCCCTGATGAAGCCTAGCCATTCTGGCCGAAACGTTGGCACTAATAAATACGTTTTTTTTGGCTTATTTGAATTATTCTCTCACCGCAGTTTTATTCATATTTTAAATTCTTTTTCTTTTTTGATTAATTGTTTTTAATGAATTAAAGGATTATATTTTCTATTATTTATTTGATTAGTAGTGTTTATTTTGTTAGCTTCTCTTGTATTTTATCAATAACAACGGTCACAATAAACGTTCGTCGAAACAGAGCAAAAAAAAATGTATATATTAAGCAATTAATATTTACAGAAAATAACTCGTCAAAACTACAAAGACCTAAACAGACATTACAATCGCAATATACAAGAATAAACTGTATTGTCTCCTTTTGTTGCGAGTTATTTACTCCGAAGTATAGAGGCCCCAACATGTCTGAAGTGTGGCGCCAAAAAGTCAATCACACATATCCTCTTGGTATATACTCAGTCGTGGTCGCTCTGAAAACCCAACAAATGGCTACAACTGTAACAAGAAGAAAATTCATTCACAATGAAATCTGAAAATCGTAAGTTCCCAATAACTCAGGGAAATGGAGATGGTTTAGCTTATTGGACGTTTATAATTACTTTAATGCTAATATTTAATAATAAATATGATGCCGATTCGGAATAATTTATGTTATTTTTTCAAAGTGATAAAATATATTTCAGCAGGTGTTTTGCTAAAATGGCAGTTCAATATGAAAATTTAGTGCGTAACAAGCATGATAAAACTTATACCTAATATCCTACACAAGTCCCCAAAATTTGTGTTGAAGTTACGTCATTTTTTGTGATTTTCAAAAATAAAAAAAAAGAAGAAAAAAAAATTAAGGCGAAAATTATGAAGTTTTTTTTTATTTTTCTGTACCTATGCGAATTCGCATTTTAAAGTTTCTCGAGGTAGGATCCAAATAAAATTAAATGTACATTGAAAATTCACTACTTAAGCCCTGTCAGACTATATCAATGATAATAAGAACTAGATGGCATTTAATTCTATATTGACATGACGAGTTTAATCAAAATTTTATGAATTTTTTTAAGAAAATATGGAAAATCAATCTAATAAAACGTCAATTCCAGTCAGTAGGTTGCATAAAAAAATTCGTTGTTAC
The DNA here is from genome assembly GCF_000696795.3 of Halyomorpha halys. Taxonomy (NCBI): domain Eukaryota; kingdom Metazoa; phylum Arthropoda; class Insecta; order Hemiptera; family Pentatomidae; genus Halyomorpha; species Halyomorpha halys. The sequence continues at coordinate 1,747,937 of NW_027116131.1, forward strand.
ATTATATGTATGTAAATATGTAATTCTGTTTTTGAACTAGGCTGTTCACACTCACAAAATGTCCACACGGTGTATATTAGTGCCAACTTTACTAATGTGGCATCCTTATTGTCACGCCTTATGCCAAACGTTGAAGGTCCAAAAGAAAGTGGCAGAAGGCTTATTGCTACTGTTGTCCCCTCAATGATGCTGTATGGAGCTCCAATTTGAAAAGAAGCGATTGTTACCAAATCATACTGGAGACAGATGGATTCCGTTTATCGCAGAGTTTCCTTAAAGACAGTAAGTGATTTTCGAACTGTTGAACTTCTTGTTAAAGAAAGAAGTAAGCACTATATACGACGCTCTAGCGTTTCATGAGAGGAAGAGCGAAAAACAACAATCAATAAGTAGTAAAAGGGTTAGGAGGCTGGAGATTCCGGTAGGTGGACTTGTAGGTTAATACTCAATGTTGATAAGTGGTATTGTTGCCAACATGGTGAGGTGGATTTTAATATTAATAGCGGTTAAGTGGACATCGATGCTTTAGACCATACCGATTTAAATTGGAGGAAAGTGCAAAATGCCATATATGTCAGACTGTCGAGGAAACAGCGGAGCACACGTCTTTTGCTTGCAATTGCTTTTCTGAAGAGGAATGAACAGGTGTAGAGACATGGTTTTAGTGGGTAAAAATCCCACACACGGTGTCGGATTTAAGTAATCCGATTTTTCCGTTCTTTTTTTGGATTTATATAAAGTCGGGGTCGGGGGTCTCATTTTCTGATGCCCCCCCTTGCCGCGAACACCGGAAGACCCCGAAGACGCTGCAACTGCAATGCCGCCCCAGCCTAAGCATCATGCAAGCCAGGACCTGGCCTACCCCTACCATCACGCCAGGCTCCAGGACACGCTGGCCAGCCCTTGAGGAACGAGGACGTCTTTTTCAGACATAGGCGAAGATACACGGTCTTCACCGTTTCGCCCACCGCACACCTTGACGAGGGAAGCGGCTATAGGACGAGGAAGTGACCGCGACAGCGAATTTCTAGACGTCACCAGATAAGCACATTGTTATTTATGTCATGAGACCCCACTTTCTTATATTACTATAAATAATGAAGTCAAATTAAA
>NW_027116131.1:1751354-1752517 GCF_000696795.3 Halyomorpha halys
GCCAACAACCAACGGGCGTTGATGACCAGGCTGTTAAACGCCCTTTCAAAACTAAGAAACAAACAAACATATTTGCCCCTCCAGGGATTAATACCATATAAATTAAATATAAAATATAAATGCATGTTGTTAAGAGCAGAAAGTGTCTCACAAATTTCAAATTCGGTTTGTGTGTACTTATATATTTCCTTAAAATATTTATTTATTAAATTATTTTTTTTAACTTTTCTATTAATTGAAGTATTTCTTTCAACTAACTTTTGATCCTGTTTTTCCTAACTCGATATATTTATCTTTTCTGTTGTATGCACTGATCTACAGTAGTGCCTATTAGGTCTTTGGTTTGAATCCACATTGTTTTCTGATGATGAATTTGTTTAGCGGATTGAAAGTGGATAGAGGATCACTGGAAAAGGGAGGTCGGAGAGAGTGAGATAGAGAGAGTAAAATTGTCAAGTTAATGAAATAAAATAGTTAAATGCAATGAAATTGTTAAATTGATAAAGAAAGAAAAAAATAAATGAAATAAAATATTTGTATTTAGTATTTGTAGTATTTAGATTTGAAGAGCAGTATTAATTGTAAAGGAAAAAGGAAAGGAAAAAATGATATAAGTTATATCATGTATATATGTCTGATCATGGATTGATTGGTATGCTGTTTATTATAGCAACCCAATGTATTTGGGCAGCATGGCTGAATAAAGCATTTCTCTCTTTCCACTGACGATCGTAAAAAAACAAACACAAAAAAAAAAAACACTGATACACACAGGGAAGGACACACAGACCACCTTGCAGTATTTGGTTATTAGTACTCATCAGACCTCAAAACCGTTGAAAACTAGAATTCGAAATTTTACACAATCGCGATACTCTTATTATATATTCCATATACAGGTAAGTGAAAATAAGAAGTCACTACAATTATTTTACATAGAAACTGTATTATGAAGTTTGTATAATAACTACAGTAGGGATAATAAGCCGGTTCTGGCCCAGTAAATGAGCCTTTTTGGACTTTGGACCCTAGCCTCGAACCAGTCTTAACCACTTGTCCTTGGACTATGGTAGCGCTGTTAGTTCAGACGGTGACCGCTAGATAGCAGCACCATCGGCAGTAGAGAGAATATGGGCGAGCTGGGACACCGATTTGGGCAGCCA
>NW_027116132.1:0-1291 GCF_000696795.3 Halyomorpha halys
TAAAACTCAAATTTTATTAAATGTATTTTATTTTTTAAAAAATTTAGAGTGAATGAAGGAAAAAAAATATATAATTTACTAAATACAAAAGAATAGATCACGATCATAAGGTAGTACAATAAGAAACAGAAACAGTCTTTTTAATAATAAGACAATATTGATTCACTCATCAACTCACCACGAGTTAAAATCGAATAGATCTGGTAAGTTAATGACTAAAGAAGGTCACTTTGTATAAAATCTTGAACGAAGATAAAGACCAATATTTAAAAACCTAAAAATAATTATTGCTGAGTATTTCCACAGATTGCATTTATTTCAAATCGTATGTTATATAAAATATAAAAGTTTTAAATTAATTCTTGAGAGATTTTATCATAACCTTCTATCAAAATGATTTTGATTAAGCTGGCGTCTTTTTACTCATGTTAACATATAAATATGATGACCTAAGCCCTGACCTTTATAAAGAGATAAGGAATCACTTTAAAAAAAATAGATTTATATTAAATCCAAGGTTATTATTATTCAAGGTGAAGATTGCCAGAGCGTTTATCAAAATTAGAACAAAATTTTGTATTTTGTAAAAGAAAAGGTTTTGAATAAAGATGATACGACCAACGTAGTAGACATTTTTCAGGGCTATAAAGAAATATATTGAATACAAATATGTTTATACAAGTAGTTTGAAAAAAAAAAAAGCAATGGTAATATAAAATCAAATCAAAAGCTAATCAAACAATTTATAGAATTAATATAAATTTGTGTGTGTGTGTATATAAAAGATTGATATAAAATAATAAAGTAATAAATTTATGAAATAATTCTAGAAATTTTAATAATAACTTAAAACCAAAACTAAAAATAGTGAGAAATACTTATCAATATAATTATCAGCAAGCTTATGTACATGGTGGATGTGCATGAATTCAGGAAATGGTGTTTTTCTTAGAAAGGAATTGTAGCAAGAATAATGATTTCCCATCAACTTCACCCAAATTAATTGATATAGTAAAATATCCAATAAATAACAAGACATCTTTATAAAATATAACACTTAATAATGTATTAAATGTTTTTACTTGTATATATAAAAATTTGTTGACGAAAGCACTTCATCGCTCCATTGTCAGTTTTGACATGATTTTTATTTTCTTCCTGTCAGTTCAACATATATATATATATATATATATATTATTATTATTATTGGCGCGGCAGACCATGAAGGTCCAAGGTCTCGTGCGATGTACTCAGGAAATAAATCATGCGTTTCATGACGTGGTTTCATGGG
>NW_027116133.1:0-1357 GCF_000696795.3 Halyomorpha halys
AAATTCCACCGCACTTGATTTTTTTAGTTTAATTACAGAATAAAACATTCTTTTCTCAATATACATAATTTTTTTTAAAAAAAGTAAATTCAATTCAAATAAGAATATAGTATGGACAAGTATAAAATAGATTGGTAGACGAATGAAGAAAATTAACAAATGAATTATTAAAGAGTGAAGATATTGTTAGGTGTTTAAGAATCCATGTGCGTGACATGAATCTATTTTTTTTCGTTTATTTAATTCTTTTATACTAGCTTTACCCCTTAGTTTCATCCACATTTAATTTGGAATATAAACCTCGGTTTAAATATGTGACATTTATACATATATAGTTGCGTATGATTAACCAAAGAACCTCAGAATTTTTTTTTTTTTTTGCAAAACAAATGAATCAATTTCTATACATATGTATAAATGACTTCGAAGAAAGATTACAGTATGTTATTTTTTTTTTTAATTTCAATTACAGTAAGTATTTTTTTCGAGTTCGAGTCAAAGCTCAACTGAGATTATAAAATATTATGCCATTTATAATTAAATAGATTCAGTTGGTAAAGTTTTATTTTAGCTTACGCCAAATATTTACATTTGGGAATGATGTTTGAATAGCCTTTATTTAGCAATTGTTGGAGGTTTTACTTTTATTCTGATTTATGCAGATTATTATTCCTAGAAACTCTTTTATAGTTTTTTTTTGTAGACAGATTCCATTTAGGGATGATTCATTTATCATTCTCAATTAATTATAGCTCCTCGATTGGCGTCACTTAATAGTGATAATAATAATTAATTTCGTTGGTGAGCCCATGAGTTTTATTTTTAATTTTATTTCATAAATATATAAAATTAAAAAGTATAAGGAATTAGTTTTACCTTTGCATGTTGACGCGTTGTTAAAATCTCAAAGAAATCATCTTCAGCGATATGCCAATTTTCACTCACCGTTGACAAAATAACTGGGAGTATTCCTCCGGTTTCAGCAGATAATTCGTGATGACTTGTACTTTTTGAATCGTCTGGAGTATAATATAAATTTTTGACAGTTGTTGCTTTAGCTAAAGTGGATATTAATAATATACGTATTACAATTTCTTACCTGGATGAAATTTGCGCTTCCATTCAAGCGTCGTAGTGATTACTTCTTCTGTGGAAAATGTTAGGGAAGTACTGGTGGAGCTTTTTCTTCCTTCTGTGAAAAATGTTGGGGAAAGACTGGTGAAGCTTTTTCTTTTTTCTGTGATAAATGTTTGTGAAGGATTGGTGGAGCTTTTTCTTTTTTCTGTGATAAATGTTTGTGTAGGACTGGTGGATTTTTTTCTTTCTTTAGTGGAAAATGTTTGAGAAGGACGGGTGG
>NW_027116134.1:0-1544 GCF_000696795.3 Halyomorpha halys
AATGAAACTATGTTAAGATAAAATGATAGAATTAAAAATAAAAAGATACAATGAAAAGAATAAAAAAAAAAGCAACAAAGGGAAGAGCAACAGTTTCATACAAAAATACGTAAAATATAAAGCTAAAAAAATGTACATGAGATGTATATAAAACAACAAACAAAAAAACAATAATCAAGGTGGTCCCCACTCTTACGCGTTTCCGCTGTTTTCTGTCTGTTCAACTTATTTATTTGGAGGGGTGTGTTGTCCTATATGGCTCTTTGCTCATTTATTGTCATTTTTTATTTATTTTTTTCCATTATTATTATTTTTTTATTTTTATTATCATTTCATGACGTTTATTTTATCTCTGTATATGTATTGGTTTTTTTGTTTGTTGTTTTTATATACATCTCATGTACATTTTTTTAGCTTTATATTTTACGTATTTTTGTATGAAACTGTTGCTCTTGCCTTTGTTGCTTTTTTTTTTTTTTTTTATTCTTTTCATTGTATCTTTTTATTTTTAATTCTATCATTTTATCTTAACATAGTTTCATTTTGTATCTTTTTAGCCCTGATGAAGTCCTACAAAGTGGGGCGAAACGTTGGAAAATAAATAGTTGTAAACTATTTTCGTTTCACTTGTGACCGCAACCCTGACCATCTTCCTATATATAAAATTGTGTATGTATAAGCAGATGCAGTGGATGGAATTTGCTAAAATTTATAGGAGGACTTCATAGTACAAGAGCCCAAAGGGGAGAAAAAAAGTCAGTTATTTCACCCTAAATTTTGATTACTTTGATGAAAACTTTGTATAATTACTAGTAGAAATTTATGAGTTGGCAAAGTATGGCCGAAAAAAATTGGGGCTCTTTTAAAATGTTAAAAAAATAAATTTTTCATTCCCAGCTCTATATCTTCAAAAATACCAACAACACTAGAAAATCTAAGAGATCGTCATTTAAAGCTAAAATATAAACCCTAATAGAGCTATTTACGTTCAATAGTTCACAAAATATAGCTTTTTAAAAAGCAACATTTCATCAAAAAATGCAGTTAAAAAACAAAAGTTAGTGAATTCATTTTGAGAAATCTATATCTTAAAAATCATTAGACGTACAGATGTCTACTAGCACTCAAATTAAAGCTAGTTCAATGTACTATAAAGTAGTTTATGACGTTTATCTTCTTAGAAGTAGTAGTTTTTATGATATTAGCTCAAATAAATTGATTTATAGTAGTTTCGACAAAATTTCTTGTGCAAAAGTTATATTCATACGCGAATATCATAAAAACTACTACAATTACGATATGTGACAAAAACTACATCATCGTAAGTTAAATTACCTACATTTTGAGTACTGGTAAACATATGTACGTCTTATGGTTCCTGAGATAATTTTTTTTCAAAATAAACATTATATCCAAACAACCAGAAATTAATATATAAGAAGATGGTCAGGGTTGCGGTCAAAATTGAAACAAAAATAGTTTACAACTATTTATTTTCCGACGTTTCGCCCCACTTTGCAGGGCTTCATCATGGCTGCTCAAAT
>NW_027116135.1:0-1464 GCF_000696795.3 Halyomorpha halys
TTACTATGTCACCTACAGCAAATTTACTTGTTGTATATATGTGTATACAGTTGTAAATATCAATAAATAAATTATTAAAAAAAAAAAATAAAATAAATTCAGTAACTACTGATTTTTCATAAATCAAACGTTTTGTCCGAATAACTAGAAATAAACATTTTGTGAATTTTGTTTTGGTATATAAGTGAAAACTACTACTCTTACGAATATAAACGTCGTAAACTACTCCATAGTCCATTAAGCTAGCTTTAATTTGAGTGCCAATAGACATCTATACGTCAAAGGATTCCTGAGACTTAAATTTCCCAAAATAAATTCACTAACTGCTAATTTTTCAGTATATATTTCAAGAAATGTTGTTTAAAAATAAACTGTATCTCGGGAACTTTTGAAAATTTACTCTACTTTAAATAACTTTCTATTGCTTTTTCAAGTGTGGTTGGAAGTTTTAAAGATATAGAGCTTCGATTGAAAAAAAATTTTTTTTTTTAAGTTTTGAAACAGCCGCCATTTTTTATTCCCCCTACTTATACTTGGCAGACTCGCCAATTAGGACTTGTAATTATACTAAGTTTTCATTAAAGTAATAAACTATTGGGGTGAAATAAATGACTTTTTTTCCTCTTGGGCTCTTTTACTATCAAAAAGTACTGAACCCCCGACCCTTCATGCATTGTAGAGGTTCTCATTATTAATTATTAAAATTGACAAAATTAAAAATTTCAGATTATGCTCGGCCTCTACGGAAGAATCGGAAGTCTAGAGTCTGCCAGTCAGATCATGCAAAAATGGCAGCAGCTTCAAAAGGTTAAAAACAAATCGTTGTTTAAGAGCTCCATATCTTTAAAACTACCAATAACTCTAGAAAATGCAATAGAACATCATTTAAAGTAGAGTAAATCTGCTAAAATATCAGCCCTAAAAGAGCTATTTACGTTCAATAGTTATCGATATATAGCTTTTTAGAATAGAACATTTCATAAAACATATTCTATAAAATTAGAAGTCTGTGAATTTATTTTGAAAAATCTTTGTCTCAAATTAAAGCTAGTTTAATGTGCTATAAAGTTTTTTATGGCGTTTATATTCGTTGGAGTAGTAGTTTGCATAACATTTGCCAAAATATCGATTCCTAGTTGTTCGGACAATATTTTTGATTTATGAAAAAATATATATCAGTAACCATTTAACAAAATTAGTTTATTACATATATCATCGTAGGAATAGTAGTTTGAATGATATTTGCTAAAATAAATTGATTTCTCCTTCATCTTCTCAGACTTCATAAATTGATTTCGTACTAACCTCAAAATTCATTTTCATTTGCAAATATCATAAAAAACTATTACCTCATACGAAGATGAAGATCATAACTACATTATAGCACATTAAACTAGCTTTAATTTGAATGCTGGTAGAATTCTGTACGTCAAATAATTCCTTAGATATAAATTTTTTAAAATA
>NW_027116136.1:0-455 GCF_000696795.3 Halyomorpha halys
TTCTGATATTGGGGTCTCTCACTCTGAGCCTTCACGCGACATATTCTTGTCCGAATTCATTTTATTAATTAGGATTATATATATAATTATTTAAATTAAATCCAAACCGCTACAACCCATGAAGGGTCAGGAGCACTTTGTAAGGAAGTACTGTTAAAAGACAAAAGGTTGTGCAAGGAGGGTATTTCGTCAGAATCATGCTCGACAACCAGATTTTTACCTAATTAAAAGATTACCCACTTTCTAAGGCTGAGTGAACCCCCGAGGGCTCCCGAACCTACAGGGCCGACTCAAGGGCTATTGGTAAAAGATAATAATTATCTGTCACAGCCGGATTCGAACCCATTTCAACAAATATTTAAATTATTATTTTTTTTTTAAATAATTTATTTATTGATATTTACAACTGTACATAAATACATCCAGGTTAGAAACAAGTGGATTTGGGTGGTTGA
>NW_027116136.1:505-2908 GCF_000696795.3 Halyomorpha halys
CGACTGACATGGAATCCTCATACAAGACTAAAAAGACAAGAAACTGCTCGTAGATTCCGACTATTGCAACATTTACTAGACAAACGGTCTAAATTGCCAACCCATTTCAAAAGACTGATCTACATGACTATTATAAGGCCTATCTGGACATACGGAGTTGAGCTTTGGGGCACCATTAAACCATCTAAATTTCTCCAGAATCCAATTCTTACAGTCCAAAATCCTTGGTAAAATCCTTAATGCTCCTTACTTTGTCATAAATCAAGTCATCCATCAAGACCTCAATGTTCCATATGTTGCCGATTTGGCCAGAACCAGATACCGTTCCTTCCATAATAAACTTCTCAGCCACCCAAATACACTTGTATCTAACCTGGCTTCTCCTTCATTACCTAATAATCCTCCTAGGCGTCTGAAAAGAAGATGGCCTCGAGATCTTCTCCTCTAGAATGTTATTGGAGTTCTATCAGTGGGTAGATTCTCCACATGTTTTTATCATGTCACTATGTCACCTACAGCAAATTTACTTGTTGTATATATGTATAAACAGTTGTAAATATCAATAAATAAATTATTAAAAAAAAAAAAAAGAAGAATTTGCTTTTCACATGTCAATCATTAGTCATTTGTCAATGCTGAAAGAAAACATTTCAACATCCACCCACGCCCTCTATGGTATCCTTACTTCTCTGACTTTTTAAACAGACAATTATAGCGAGTAGGTTGGTCGATGTACGACATGCCTCAATTTCACAAGAGGAGATCATAACATAAAAAATGCCACCCTTCCCCCGGACCCGCCCCACTAAGACCCTCTTGGAGCGACGGTCCTATATCACTTTTGAAATATAAGCTTAAAACACGAAGGGACAAAGTCAGGAATATTACAATAATAAGTAACCTGGGAGTGAACCCGGTCGAACATATTATAGAAGAAAATAAGGTACGGTGTTGTGCTCATGTAAAAAATAATACAGCAGAAAAGAATGGCCAAAATAATATATGAAATGAGAGTCAATGGAAGAAGGATAAGAAGAAGGCCGAGAAATACTTGGGATAATACAATCAAAGAAATATTAGACAAGAGAGAAATTGACATGACTAGACACAGCCAACTGGTACAGTACCGTGGATTATGGATTCGGCTTTATAGGCAAGTTCCTCACGCTGTTGTGCGGTGTAAGAGGAGGATTAGGAGGAAGGTAATCTAAGAACATTTACAATATTTTATGAGCAAAAAATGGTGAGGGTGTGCGGTCAGGAGAGATGAAAACTAATAAGCACTTATTTTATTGTTCCAACCTTTCGGCCTGGATTTGAAACTTTCTGCAGGGCAATTGCTGAACATACTGTGAAGTGCATGTTTCATAACCTATTTGCTATAAGAAATTATTATTGTTATAAGTTAAACATTTCAAACAAGCTGTTTCTCATTTGTAGAACCTCATATCCATTCATTTTCTTCTGAGGTAGACCTGATAATTCATCAAAACTTTTTTTTTTTTTTAATTTAATTATTGTATTATATTTATTGATATTTACAACTGTACATAAATACATCAAGTAAATTTGAGGAAACTATAATGGTATGGTACAAGCATGTAGAGAAACTACCCAATGGTAGCACTCTAAAAACATTTTTCCAATTTAAGGTCTTGAGGCAATCTTCTTTTCAGACGCCTCGGAGGATTGTCCGGAATAAAAGAGGAAACAAGATTAGAAACTAATGGGTTTGAGAGGTTAGGGAAGGATTGATGTCTGGTTCAGGCTAGATCGGTTACAAATGGAACATTTAGGTCTTTGTGGAAGATTTTATTTGTGACAAAGTAGGGAACATTTAGAATTTTGGATTGTAAGGATTGGATACGAGAGGAATTCGAAGGTTTAGGGGAGCCCCAAAGTCCACATAGGCCTTATAATTGTCATGTAAATCAGTCTTTTGTAATGAATTGAAAGTTTGGACCGTTTGTCTAGTAAGTGCTGTAATAGTCGAAATCGACGTGCAGTTTCCTGTCTTTTCAGTCTTGTGTGAGGATTCCAGGTTAGTCGTTTGTCCAGATGTAGTCCAAGGTAGCGGATCTGTTCAACAGGGGTAAGGGCAACATTATTGAAGTATACTGTAGGGCAATCAGTAGGTTTACGACGTAGGGTAAAGGTAATTTGATGGGATTTGTTGGAATTTATTTTAATCCTCCAATTACGACACCATTATTCGAGGGCTGTGATATGGGAAAACATTTTTTTTAAATCTTAAAAAATCATTGTATTTTTTTTCTTTTTCTTTTTTCATCTCTCTATTTGTACTTTTTTAAATATTTCTTCTCTTAGTTATCTGTTACTATTACCCTTTTCATTTACAATTTATAACCTTTAATTTTTCTTATTATATCTTACGTTTTTACA
>NW_027116137.1:0-347 GCF_000696795.3 Halyomorpha halys
AAAAAAAAAAAAGGTAGAGAAAACTGGTAGAGAAATAACACACTCAGAGTCTCAGTATATACTTCTTTATTCCTAGTATTAATCCTCCATTTATAGTTTCAGGCCATGTTTACTTATGCGGGTAGGAATTAAGGTCATTATCAGGTGTCATCCTACCTTAACTCCCCCCCACCAGTTTACGAACAGCCCTCGTAAACTTGATAGAAGTAAAAAGTAAAATACAATCATCGTCCTTGTACAGAACATAGCAACACTACAAAGCAACAACAAAAACAAAAAAAAAAGGAATATATAAACTTACAACACATGAATTAAATACTACGCATCAGTTAAGTTCTTTACAATTT
>NW_027116137.1:3888-4174 GCF_000696795.3 Halyomorpha halys
AACCGAAACACCCGCGCAAGAGTAATCCGGAGTGTCCTCATCTCAACTGATCTGTTGAGTTATGTTTTCTTAAGTGGTAATTAATTTATCTTTGATTATGGCGATATACTGAATAAATTACGTTTCATTTTTTTTTATTGTATAAATTCATGATTTTATTTTCGTTTTGCTTTACTTTTAGTTTGTAATAAGCGATTATGAGGAGTTTCTATCTTTTGCTTTCCTTATTGTATATAATTTATTTTAAATAGTTATTTTTGTTGTATTTTATATTAATTTATTGTAT
>NW_027116137.1:13072-17190 GCF_000696795.3 Halyomorpha halys
TATATATATATAATATGAAAGACTGTAACAGATTTTGAATTATAAAAATCATCATAATGTTCATTAGTTGGTATTGTATTAATAGATCGTGAAATAATGTTGTTTATAACAATTATGATTATGTTTCTTCAATTGGCACAACTCTTTTTACTCACAAAGAATAAAGATATCCATTCTGCAACTTCTCTTTTACACTAGAGATATTCCCTTCGCAATGACATTTTAATGCAAAACCGTGGGTTGAGATACATTCACATGGTTCTGCTTGTGTTGCAGACCCGTAGCACACAAGAAAACAAAGAAAATTAAACTTCATCCAACCTAAGAATAGGAAACAAATCAAAAACAAGTTATTATTACATTTCAATGCACATAAGGGGTGTTTAATCAGTTAGCAATAAGGAAGTAAACAAAAAAGTTTACCCTTTACTTGAATGGCAAATTTTGTTAAGTTGATGATGACCCCTAGAATGACACCAGAATGGTTCCATTGACCGGGTCGTGGTAAATCCTTGTTCTTCTTTTCTGCACGCCCAGGATTCGTATCTAAAATGTAAATTTGTAACATTTATCATATTGCAAATACAAATTATCAGTAAAATTAAATTTAAATCATTTGTAGCAGCGCTTCGGACCTTGAGGGGGGGGGACTTCCAACAACCCTAGAGCACAAAAAAGGCAGTTATTTCGCCCCAATTTTTGACTATCTTGAAAAATAATGTATAGTTACTAGACAAAATTTAAAAGTCTGCTAAGTATAGTTAGGGAGAATAAAAAATGGCATCTATTTCATGTTAAAAGAATTAGTTCTCCATTGGTGCCATATCTTTAAAACTAACACCACTATAAAATATAATAAAGCATTATTTAAAGTAAAGTAAATTTGTTAAAATATAAGTCCTTATCTTCAATAGTTCCCAGGATACAAAAGGAACATTTCATAACAATATAACGAAAAATTAGTAGTTGGTTTATTTACATATTTTTATACGTGTATCTTCATGTAATCATCAAGTAATTGTTTTAATAATATTTAGTAAAATAAATTGATTTCTAGTTGTTTGGACATAATTGTATTTACAAAATTTATATTATATTAACTGCTTTATATGGGATATTGAAATATTTTTAATTTGAATGCTGGCAGGCATGACGCCGAATGGTTTCCGAGATATTTTTTTTTTCATAAATCAACGTTTTGTCCAAACAACTAGAAATCAACAAATTGTGAATTTATTTTGGCAAACATCATGAAAACTGCTACTCCTACGAAGATAAACGTAATTAACTACTTTATAGCATATTAAAATTGCTTTAATATGAGTGCTTATAGACATATGTCCTTCTGGTCATTTCTGAGATATAGTTTCCTCAAAGTTAATTTACTAACTACTGATTTTTCGTTATTTTAGCAAGAAATGTTGCATTTTGAAAACTATATCTCGGGTATTGAACGAACACAGCCCTATTAGGGCTCATATTTTAGCAAATTTACTTTACTTCAAATGATGTAGTATTAGGTTTTATAGTGTTGCAGGTAGTTTAATAGATGGAGTTTCCCATGAAAAATAATTATTTTAACGTTTTGAAGCAGCCGTAATTTTTTATTCTTCCTAACTATGCTTGTCAGACTCATCAGTTTTGACTAGTAACTATATACAGTTTACATTGAAGTCATAAAAAAATTTGGGAGAAATAACTGACTTTTTTCCACCGGGCTTATGGAACCAATGGTTGTTGAAATTGTCGCTACGTAAATAATGGTATATATCTAATAACACACACAAAAAAAAAACTTTTGATGACGCTTCATTCACTTTAATGCTAGAGGATGAGTGTAAATTAAAAGGGTCAGCAAAGGAAAAGGCGCGTATACTGACCTCTTATATTTGTACAGTCACGGATTGATCAGTATGCTGTGTAATGTAGCAACCCGATGTATTTGGGCAGCATGAATGAATAAAGTATTTCTTTCTCTCTGGGGCTTGTGATGCAGTTATGACCTGTTCAAAGCCTGGAAAACATCATCCCTCAGTGTACTGGTAGACGGATACTATTGACGATCTTCACAGGAGTTGTAACCATGCAAGAAGACGTTACCAGCGAGCGAGACGTGTCCCGGAGTTTACTGTGCTACAAGAAGAGTTCATGAGACCTAGAAGGAACCTCCGACAAGCCATTAAAGAAAGCAAACGACGGTGCTGGAGAGAACTCTATGATGAGGTGGATGCAGACCCATGGGGGTAGACCTTACAAAATAGCACTCAAGAAACTATGTAAAGGCACGAGGCAGCTCCCAACGAGACCGAATGTTGTAGACAGTATTGTCAGATCACTATTCCCTGAACTGGCGAATACTATTGAAAGATATGTATATAATGAAGAAATGTTTATGTATATATAAGTTACGGACTGTCAGCTGACAGGTCCATATCAACTGATCGAAAACAGCTGACCTATTGTATATATGTAGACGAACAGGCTCCGCAAATAGATCAGTCTTTGACAGCACTTCAAGCGTTTCATTTCGCACTCCTCTCTCCCATTTAGTTTTAGTTTCACTTGAGTAAAAGATAACTGGTGCCGAAACCCGGGAACTTTATATACCGGAGTAATTTTCAGTCTAAAAGAAAAATTGTTTTTCTTCTCTGTGACTTATGACCAGTAACGGAATAAGGAGAAGAACAGTTCTGAACCTGGAGAATATGAAACAACCTCAAAACAACCAACCTCAAGCTGCAGTCGACCAAAGTTAAGCAGCAGCTAACTCACCTCCGGAACAGATTCAGCCACTACCAGAAGTCTCTTTAGCACAATTTCATGCCACAACGCTTGAATGGATTAAGGTCCGTACGGCAACCGCCCAGGACCTGAGGAAGGCAGTGTCAGACCTAGAAAAATTCACCGGAGAGACCGGATAATTAAATCATGTTTTAAAAGAGGGCGATCGCCTAATGGGGCGAATAGAAGCGAAGAAATCGGAGGATCTACTGGATAACGAGGATGCAAAAGCACTGAAAGCAGCGGTAGTCTGCCGAGTAAAAATAAGTATCCTGAATCAGATTCAGGCAGATGAAGAGACCCCCTGGAAGGACTTCAAAGAAAGACTAAAGAAGGCATTCGGAGGAGGACGGTGGACCCCAGACGAGAATATATTCATGATGTTCAGAGAAACAAAAAAAACGAGACAGTCTAATGGGCAGTATGCCGCAGAACTCCTGGCACGCTTCAAAAAATAAGTTATAGAAGAATAATCAATTAATTCTTTACATTTATTATAATTAGAAATGTTTCAGAATAAATTTTAGAAGTACAAATATTTTTCCAACTAAGTTAATTGACTGTTCAATTGGGAGAAATAATGAAAAGAAAGGGACGCAACAATGAAACACTTATTTTGTGATGACAACCCTTGTTTGTCTATTAGAATTTCACTTCGGGGTCTTTTTCAGTTATATTGGTAAACACTTACAGGAAACCCTGTACATATAAATCTAATCTGAATATTCAAACCACGGAATATATTTTGCAATCCAACTTTTATTAACCTACGCAATGAGTTTCAGCTCTACGAAATGATCTCTGATTTTTCAAAATGCTGGCTACAAAATAATCAATGTGACAATAGGAAAAATAGAAAATAATTATTATTTAAATTTTCTACATATTTATTTTTTATTTTAATATATTTATTCATTTTTTGTTTTTATTTGTTGTATTTTAATATTGTAAGCTTGTGAGGAATGTACATAAAAGCTATTAGTATCAGTGGTCAAACCTAGTGTTTTCTTGTAAATTGTATCGTTGATATTTTGACTGTGGAAAATCAAAAAAAAAGTAACTTGCTGGCTCAAATGTCTAATACCGAAAGATGAAGTTTGTTTATCTTTGAAAAGCGTATCTTGTAAGGTACTACAACATTATATATTATAGAATAAAGGTTGGATTATTAAAAAATAAATTCGGTCCAGAGGTACTGGACTCAATAATGGCAGTCTTTCACTCCCATTCGTTCCTTATAACTTTTTTTTTTTCATTTCGTTCTTGACTTCTCCTAAATTATGTGTATATATAACTTAAGTATCGATGAAGCCTATATAATGTAATATATATAATGT
>NW_027116137.1:17240-25514 GCF_000696795.3 Halyomorpha halys
TATATATAACTTAAGTATCGATGAAGCCTATATAATGTAATATATATAATGTGTCATGAAGCCATTTTATGCCTCCTCTACTCTTGGGGTGCCCTGGTGCGTTCAGAAGCCATGTTACGTCAAGGTCCTTCATTTATGTTCGAAACATGGCATTGTCGAATTCTATACCTGAATCTCATGAAATGCGACCCGGAGCTCCGTAGAATTGAAACCACAATCGGAAAGCTACCAACACTGCTTCCGACAACTTGTCCAGCACCTGTTGCGCCGTTACTGAAGAGATCAAATATGGTTATCCATTTATATCCTCTTCTAGTGAAAGTGTCAACCTGTAGATCATTGAGCGGTGCTTCTGCGGTAGGCATCTCCTGTGGTCTTGGAGAAGGACTTGGAGAAGAAGCGAAAAAAACAGGTAGAATCGAAGAGAGTTTTGAGGAGTGTACTCACAGAGGGGCGACGGAGAACCACCATGAGAGAGGAGCACGGCGGTTTGCCTATTATACGAGCGAAGAGAGGAGTAAGCTGTCTGATTGACCCTGGGAAACACATTCGTCTGCCGAGAAGCCCTAGAGAGATGAGTGATGGAATGAGGGAACTACAGGTCAGAGTATGTAACTGTCAGTTGATAACTCTGGTTAGGCCTTGTAGCATTACAGGGAAAACAGAAATGGAATTGGGTAACTGGGGGCTAAGGGAGGAAAGGTAACAATCCATGTAATGAGGAAAATGCCCCGAAACAACCAGATAATCATTGATTATAACTGATAATCATTGACTACGAGATATTTTGGAAAAGATGGTAGCGAAAATAAGAAATAGTGGGTTTCAGTGGAATATTAGAATTGGAGTGAAGAGGTACAGCTTTCAGAAGCTCGTGTGTAACTGTGTGACTGTAAGCGAGAACGGGCGTGATTAACTAGAGGCAATATTGAAGTAATATGATGACACTTTTGTAAAGAAGGGGAAGTACCGAGAGCTACATGAAAAATGGTGCACGAAATCGCATTGAAGCAGGATAGGGTGAAGCACGTGAAGGAGAGGTAATATCCTTAGACACTTCGTAAACACATTAGGGAAGAAATAGAAAGTTCATTGTGAGCAGTATGCAAAAAGAGTGCCTCGGACGAATTCCAGAGAATCAGGGAGTTCGACCTCAATCATTCCTAGTATGTTAAGGTGCCACATCACATCGATATCCTTCATTTCCTTTCGGATCAAGGAGTGGTCGAATTCTCTTTCCCCATCCAACGAGATGCGGCCGTTCCAAAACTTCCTCCGAAAACCTGTCCCGCACCTGGTACACTATTGCCGCAAGAGGTCAATCATGGTCACCCATGTTCTTTCTCTTTTTGCGTCCATTCTTGCAGCCTCATGGTCCCTTTTCTTGTTCCACAGTGATCGAGACAACCAACCCCTTTTTTTTACCTGGTTTATATAGTGTATCCATGTTATATTTGGCTGGGAATACCTTCCAACCTGTAATTCTGGCCGAACCTAAAGTTTTCCCACTCACTAGATTGGTTTGTGGTAAGTATGTAAAACTATTCCAAGGAGTACTCGCTCCATTATGATATATCTAATTTCCGTCTTTATCAGGCACCTGCTGGCGTATGCCACTGGGCGCTCTCTCCTTTCACCCTCCTGAGACAACATCAAACTCACTCGCATCTATTGTTATTGTGGATTGCCGAGTGAAATCCGGAAAAGCAAGTACCAGCTCTTGCAGCAACATTTCCATGCACTGTCTGGTATTTTGCCTGAGATCTTGTGCCATTGCCGTCCTAATTTCCACTCCAGAGCATTGGCATGTGCTTGTGGCATAGTGAAATACGGTGGAGGTGGAAACTGATTTGTAACTGGCGGAACTGCTACCGGTGGGTTTTCTGAGAAAGATTCAGAATTGGGTCCCAAAATGAATCTGTTTGCGCAGATTTGTATTATTTGTTTGTGGTCAAGTGCCTATAAGCTCACTTTTTTTGATTTACAAATAATAACAAAGATAAATTTTTTAAATCCCAAAATAATTACAACAAAAATTAATGAAACAATTTCAGTAACTTCTATGGGGCTCTAGATGGTAAATCCGTTTACAGATGGGAAATTTATTATTCCTTATTCAAATGAGAAGAAAAGTAAATTTGCCCCGAAAGTGCTGCCATCTCTTGAAAAAAAACTTACTAAAAATCGGTACATTTAGCCTTAAGACAGATTCATTTTTTGTAGCATAGGATGATCGTAAAGAGAAAAATACGATTTAGGATTAATTAAAGCCGCAAGATTTGTAATTGCTAGGCCAGAGGAAGTGGCAGCTTACCCCCACTTCTCTAGACGTTGGTGCTACGAGAGCCGCAAAGTTTGTCTGCTTGATCTATGTATTTCCACGTATTTTTGATATTTTTTATTTTTTCACTAATACTAAAGTGGGATTCCGAAATGAGAATACAACATTTTTAAAATTAAAATAATTTTAATTTTAATAAAAATGTTTTTAAATTTTTTTCTTTAGGTAAATTTTGATTTCCTTATCAAAATATTACAATGCTAAATTTATCATAATTTATCATTGTAATCACTATGTTGTTTTAGTTTATTTTTCTCATGTCTAGAGAAATAAAAAGACGAAAATTAGAAATAAGTATTGTATGGAAAAATTGTTCATTGATAGATGAGAAGATAGTCGACCGTGGATAACATTTATGAGAAGAAAATAGTTGGAGCTGCGGTAAGAGAATAACACAAATAAGTTAAAAAACTTATTTACTAGTCCCAAAGTTTCGGCCAGAATTTATAGCCTTCATCAGGGCTAAGAAAAAAAACAAGATAACAACCAGTAAATAAAGGATATATAGAATGATTAAAGTAAATAATTGTACAGAATGAATATAGATAAAAAGAATGTAATGAAAGAAGTGGGAAATAAAAGGTATATATAAGTAATTAAATATGTGAGTAAAATAACATAATTAATAAAATAAAAATGTAAAGTTATTCACAAGTTCAGAGGATAAGCCTTCGGCAGAGACTGAGCGGATCGTCAAGTGAGTCGGCGGAAGTTTCAGGAGTAACTGAAACTGAAGACGAAGTGGATAAACAAAGGAATGGCCGTGAGCAAAGGAGCCGAGAAAGCACGTAGAGGCGAAGACTAGGAGAACACGTGAGATCTGAGGAGGATGTAAGCAGAGAGGTGACCGCACATTGACAAACTATCACATGAAAGGAGAGCAGGGCGGTCTGCCTATTATTCGAGTGAACGGGGGAGTAAGCTGTCTGGTGGACACGAGCAGTTCAAACACCATTTCTTGTAGAGAAGTACTAATTAGCGGCGAGGGGAGGACACTCCAAGTTAAGGTTTGAAAATGTAAATTAATCACTCTGGGTGGATCATGCAGTATAGAGGATAGGACAGGGTATGTGAGGGGCTAAAGGGGACATTTCAACAATTCATGTAGTAAGTAGGATGCTTAGGGATTATCAGGTGATTATTGATTGTGATCTTTTAGAGAAGGTGGGGCTAAGATAATAAAAGAATAGTAATGGGAAATAAAATATTAAAATCGGACGAAAGAAGTGCAGATGCCAACAAACAATAGCAGACGGGAAGGCGCGATTAGGGGCAGTAACGGAGGTGGAGAATTGGACCCCATTACAACGGATTTGACGTTATTTTCTTTAATGAAGGAGAGGTATTGAGTTCAAAAGAAAGGACGGTTCATGAGATTCCACTAAAGCAGGAAAGAGTGACATATGTTAGGGAACGAAGATGGCCACAGGCACTCCGGAAGAACATTAGAGACGAAATCAAAAAATTTAGAAGACAAGGATTCATTGTAGACAGTATGTCACCCAATAATAGTTCATTGTGGGCGGTGTGGAAGAAGCCAACGCTAGGTGAGAACGGGAGATGTAGATATAGGGTGGTCATTGATTAACGTAAGGTCAATGATAGTACCGTCGCGGATAAGTATCGGATACCGAGGTTTGAGGATATCCTTGACAGACTAGGAGGGGCTAAAATATTTAGCACCTTAGACCTGAAAGCAGGGTATCACCAGATTCGTATGCACCCAGAGGACCAACACAAAACGGCTTTTACTTTCGAATGAGGGCACTAAGAATTTAGGAGAATGCTGTTTAATTTGAAGAACGCGAACATTGCATTTCATTGGTTAACAGACGTATTTTTGAGAGGTATAGATGAATCAGTACACCAGATTTACCTGGATGACCTCCTGGTGTTTAGTAAATTGATTATAGACCATATAAAACATTTAAAGAGCGTTTTTCAGAGGATGTGAGAATGCGGACTAAAACTATCTCGAGAGAAGTCATTGCTGGGACAAAAACAAATACATTTTCTAGGACACACCATATCTCAGAAGGGGGTAAGATCGGGCCATTGAAGACATTATAAGAAAATGTATAGATCAGTAGCAGAAGGAACCAGTACTATCGTTTCCTGAGTTACAAAAGCAGTTCACGCTCACGACAGACGCTAGTGAGTACGCACTGGGAGCACTGACATAAGACAGTGAGGTAAGGTGTAACAGAGGCAGAAACACGTTACAACTTCTTTGAATGAGAACGACTGGGATATATATTATTATTGATAATAATTATATATTATATTATCGACCATAATATGGTCAATAGACCATTCCCAATCCTACTTGTTCGGGAGAAGATTTAGGATCCAGACAGGCCCTTCCAATGGATGGGAAAGCTAAAGGAATCGCCAGTGATAATTACAAAGTGGAAAGAACTGTTGATCCAGTACAACATTGACATCAAGTACAAACCTGGCAAGGAAAACGTAGAAGCAGATTGGCTCTCACGAGCAATAATGGTAAACGCAGTAGAATATGACCACGGGAAAACGGCCGGAATTGGATGGTAGTTTTTGAGGGAGTGGACTCCGGAAGAACGGCAGCAATCGGCCTCACCAGAAAACCAGAATGGGGAGGAGATGTCAGCAGAAGAAAGTTCAAACGACGAAAATGGAGGAACTTGAGGAGATTATCAACAACAAGAGGTACCAGATTATTTGGAAGAAAAAAACCACGGGGTTGCTGAAGATGGAACATAGCAAGTACTGCACCAGTATCATTTCGACTATCTGGTCACAACCGGGTGTCAAAGAGGATCAAATCTATAGAGAACTAAAAGAAGCATCGAACGCCATTAAGATTAACCATTCATATGTTGGAAACGCAACAGTATAGAACTAACTGCTATGGAGAATGCAAAAAAATTGGCATAGATCGATCGTTTATTCGATGCACGTTGATGGTAGGCTCTCTGCGAGATCCATAACATCAAAAGGAAGTGTTGGCGTATCACCAAGGAAAAACTAATCATCATGGGCTGAACGAGACTTTACAAGCATTGCGGTGCAAATATTTCTGGTGAGGCAGAAAACGCACAATCCAGGAGATTCTTGGGAAATGCGAGGTGTGCCTCAGTACGAAGTATGATCGGCTCCCACCCCGTGCAGCTCAAGAAGAGACCTCTACCGCAAACACACCGATAAGCGACTTACAGGTGAATTCTTTCTATAAGGCTATAAGTGAGCCATAGTCATCGATGTATTCAGTAAGGTGACTGTGGCATGTGCAGGAAAGATCAGCGGAGTCGTTTTTACGACCCCTTCGGACATTCCGAAAGTGGGAGAAAATTTGGCAATACAATCATCAGAGAGGAAATGAGAATATTGGAAGTGTTGGATGGCACCTCAACATCCAAATGCCGCCGAGCGACTCCATAGCACTCTAAGTGAGCGTACCAACTAGAAAGGGGACTGGAACCTGATGACGCTATGGAACGGGCAGACGCAGCATACAACTACTCCATACACACTGTCACGGGGTTTGCCCTATTCAAAATTCTTTTTGGGATGCAGGTGCGTTGACGTACTGCCGTGGTACTTTGCCGGGAGAGGATGAAATGACCGGTAATGCTTTGGCCTTTCATAAGTCAGGAACAGGATTCGCAAGGAAAAAAGTAGAAGAGTGGTGCAATATAACTTCTGCTCTCTATACCTGCAATATCATAGGCGTTAGTGCAAATTTCTTTGGTGAACAACGGCATATTCCGGGACCCAATTCTGAATCTTTCATAGAAAACCCACCGGTAGCAGTCCCACCAGTTACAATTGAGTTTCCACCTCTACCGTAAATCATCATGCCACAAGCACTTGCCAATGCTCTGGAGTGGAAATCTGGACGGCATTGTGGGGTTTCTGGTTCAAGATCTCAGGGACAATATCAGACGGTGCATCGAGAGGTTGCAGCAAGAGCCAGTACTTGCTTTTCCGGATTACACTCGGCAATCCACAATAACAATAGATGCCAGTAATTATGCGCTAGGAGCGCTGTTGTCTCAGGAGGGCGAAAGGGGAGAGCGCCCAGTGCCATACGCCAGCAGGTGCCTAATGGAGACGGAAAAAATATATAGCACAATGGAGCGAGTACTCCTTGGAGTTGTGTGGGCTGTCGATCATTTTAGGCCATATGAATTCAGTAGCAGGTTCAAGTTACACACTGACCACAAACTACTCCAGTGAGTGGGAAAACTGAAGGAATTGTCAACCAGAATTATAGGCTGGAAGGTGTTCCTAGCCAAATATAACATGGATATACTATATAAACCAGGTAAAAAAAAAGTGGTTGGTTGTCTAAAGTACCGTGGAACAAGAAAAGGGACAATGAGGCTGCGAAAATGGACGCCAAGAGAGAAAGAACATGGGTGACCACGATTGACCTCTTGCACCAATGGTACACCAGGGGCGGGACAGGTTTTCGGAGGTAGTTTTGAATCGACCTCATCTCGTTGGATGGGGGAAGAGCATTCGACAACTCCTTGATCCGAAAGGAAATGAAGGATATCGATGTGATGTGGCACCACACCAAGAATGATTGAGGTCGAACTCCTTGATTCTCTGGAATTCGTCCGAGGTACTCTTTTTGCGTATTGCTTACAATGAACTGTCGTAGGGCGAAGTGCTGTCTACAATTGCTTCCGTAAACATTCTGTTTCTTCCCTAATGTGTTTTCGAAATGCCTCGGGATATAACCTCTTCTTAAAGTGCTTCACCCTATCCTGCTTCAATGTGATTTCGTGCACCGTTTTTCCTGTAGCTCTCGGTACGTCCCTTCTTTACAAAAAATATCATCATATTACTTCAATATTGCCTCTTTCCAACTCTCCCTCTAGTTAATCACGCCCGTTCTCGCTTACAGTCATACACGAGCTTCTGACAGCTATACTTTTTCACTCCAATTCTAATATTCCACTGAAACCCCCTATTCTTTTATTTTCGCTATAACCTTTTCCAAAATATCTCGTTGTCAATGATTATCAGTGATAATCAATGATTATCTGGTTGTCTCGGGGCATTTTCCTCATTACATGGACTGTTACCTTTCCTCCCTTAGCCACCCAGTTACCCAATTCCATTTCTGATTTCCCTTTCCCTTTCAACTGACAGTTATATACTCTGACCTGTAATTCCCTCTTTCCATCACTCAATCTCTCTAGAGCCTCTCAGCGAACTAATGTGTTTCCCAGGGTTAATCAGACAGCTTACTCCTCTCTTCGCTCGTATAATAGGCAAACCGCCGTGCTCCTCTCACATGGTGGTTCTCCAACGTGCGGTCGCCCCTCTGTGAGTACACTCCTCAAAACTCTCCTTGATTCTACCTGTTTTTTCGCTTCTTCTCCAAGTCCTCCTCTTGCCTTGACCACAGGAGATACCTACCGCAGATGATCCGCTCAATGATCTAAAGGTCGACTCTTTCGCTAGGAGAGGATATAAATGGATAACCATATTCGATCTCTTCAGTAACGCGGCAATGGCGCATCAGGTGCTGGACAAGTTGTCAGACCCCCACCAGTTTACGAACAATCCTCGTAAACTTCAACTATTAATTAATATAAAATACAACAAAAATAACTATTTACAATAAAGTATATACAATAAAGAAAGAAAAACAAAAATAAAATCATGAATTTATACAATTTAAAAAAAATGCCACGTAATTTATTCAGTACATCGACATAATCAAAGATAAATTTAAAAAAAAAATTAATTACCACTTAAGAAAAGATAACACAACAGATAAGTTGAGATGAGGACACTCCGGATTACTCTTGCGCAGGTGTTTAGGTTTGTGGGACTTTAAGTTGTTTAATATGGTCCTGCGCTTTTTGGGTTCTCTAACGTTCTCAATAGTCACAACATTATGTTCTCTTATTATTATCACCCTGAATGGTCCCTCG
>NW_027116137.1:29007-29226 GCF_000696795.3 Halyomorpha halys
TACAACTAGTTTAGCCATTGACTGTTACCATACGTAAAATTTTACACTAATATAGCTATTGACTGCGAGCTACAGAAAACTCATACAACTAATTTAGCCATTGACTCTTAGCCACCGCTCAATCATAAAATAAATCCAGCTTTTTATTTTTAGCTTTCGCTAAATTCTACAACTAATTTAGCCATTGACTGTTAGCCACCGCTCAATCATACAATAAAT
>NW_027116137.1:29875-30125 GCF_000696795.3 Halyomorpha halys
CTTTTAATTTTTAGCTTTCGCTAAATTCTACATCTCATTTAGCCATTGACTGTTAGCTACCGTTGAATCTTACAACTAATTTAGCACTTCACTGTTACCATACGTTAAGTTGTACAACTACTATAGCCATTGACTCTTAGCTATCACTTAATTTTACATCTCATTTAGCCATTGACTCTTAGCTACCGGTGAATCTTACAACGAATTTAGCCCTTGACTGTGAGCTACCGCTAAATCTTACAACTAATTT
>NW_027116137.1:30175-39666 GCF_000696795.3 Halyomorpha halys
AGCTACCGCTAAATCTTACAACTAATTTAGCCATTGACTGTTAGCCACCGCTCAATCATACAATAAATCCAGCTTTTAATTTTTAGCTTTCGTTAAATTCTACATCTCATTTAGCCATTGACTGTTAGCTACCGCTGAATATTGCAACTAATTTCGCCATGGACTGTTACCATACGTTAAATTTTACAACTAATATAGCTATTGACTGTTAGCTACATTATTATCTTTTAACTAATTTAGCTATTGAATGTTAGATACCGCTGAATTTAACAACTAGTTTAGCTATTGAATATTGGCTACTCCTGAATTTTACAACTTATTAAGCTATTGACTATTAGCTGCCGCTGAATATTACAACTAATTTCACCATTGACTGTTAGCTACCGCTCAAACTTACAATTAATTCAGCCATTAACTTTTAGCCTTCGTTAAATTCTACATTTAATTTACCCATTGACAGTTATCTTCCGCTATATCTTACAACTGGTTTAGGTATTGACAGTTAGGTCCCGCTATATCATACAACTAGTTTAGCTACCACGGAATTAGATAATTAATTTAGTTATTGACTGTTAGCTGCCACTGAATCTCACAAATAATTTATCCTTTGAAAAATTTGAATTGATACAAGCTTCCGCTAAATTCTACAACTAATTTAGCTATTGACTGTTAGCTAAGACTGAATAGTTCGACTAATTTAGCCATTTACTGTTATCTAAAGTTCAATTTTACAACTAATTTAGGAATCGTATGTAAGCAACCATTGAATGTACAACTAATTTAGCCATTGACTATTAACTTCCGTTTCCATAACATATGCAGTCTAGTAATATTTTGGGTGTTCTAAAAATGAAAATTAAATTGATTTTATGATAACTCGATTGCGTATCGATTTATTTTTTTATTTCGGATTTTAGTCATATTGGCTTCCCTATATATGTTTTCGGGACCGCTGAAAATAAAAATATATCGTTTTGCGATCTTGCGTTTGTGAATCGATTATTTTAGCATTTCGGATTACAAGCATATTGGGATCCGTCTACATATTTTCGGGGGTGCTGAAAATAAAATAACATGTTAGTGATTCTGAAAGTTTTTGAACACATTCCTTGTTTATTTATTCATAAGGTTTTTTTTATTTATTTATTGAAATTTATAACTGTACAAAAAATAAATACAACGTGTAAATTTACCAAATGTTTCAAAACACACGATAATCTTGGGAAGGACAACCCAATGGTGGTACTATAATCATTGATTTAAATTAGAAGATCCCGTGGCAATCTTTTTTCCAGATACCTCAAAGGATTGACGGGGATTTTGAAGGATGAGAAATTAAGAACTAATGGGTTTGGATTTCGGTATGAGCGACTTATATCTATTTTGGGCCAAATATTCAACGTATGGGATGTTGAGGTCTTTATGGATTTGTTTATTATTGAGGTAAAATGGAAAATTTTTGTATCTCCGAGTATTTTGCGGAGGATTTTGGAGTGTAAGGATTGAATACGGAAGGAATTTGTTGGTTTGATGGAGCCTCAAAGCTGAATTCTGTGTTTTAATATCGTCATTCGTATTAATACTAATCTGGTTAGATATGATGTGAAGTAGTGGAGCCCAAGTTTCAACATGGCTGATAATACCAAAATGTGTTATTTCTGTAAATAATTGTAAGTTGTATTTAATTAATTCATTGGGAATGCAATTTCACAACACAATCATAACATGTCATGTATTAACTAATATTTTTCTAGAGTAGTATAATATTTAAACAGCATGAGGACCCCATCGTAATTGAGTTAAATAGAATTAATAACATTATTTTGCAGAAAAGGAATAAAGTTGGTTCATTTAACGTGGTTTATACTCATCCTGTGTTATTGTGGGATTAGTAATCAGATATGGCGTTATAATTTCAAGTGTCCTTAAGATAAAATAAATTTTTTAATTGTTTATTTGGTCAACCAATAACTGTATTATTTTTTAAAAAGAACAATAAATTATTGTAAAATATGATTAATTATAATATAATTGAAACTAGGCCTTAATCACAATGTAAATAATGTTATACAATAGGTTTTTATTAAATCACTCTAAACCAAATACTACAGGTAATGAAGTACCAAACTCTCCTCCTCCCCCCCTCCCCCCAAAAAAATAGTCAGTGTAAATACATTTATTTTACTAAGACAATAAAGAATCAAAAGAAGCCATAAAAATTAATATTGTGGAAGAAGGGTTTTTAGAGTAGTGAAAAAATTGGATTTTTTAATCAAAAACTAGGTTTCATAAAAAGAGACGGTCTCTTGAGATTTTTTTTTTTTTAACGCTGAATGTTATGGAAATTAAAGTAAGATGGTACAACCACTATGAAAACATTATACTGCAATATGTATAAAATTCACATATTTCTATTACTTATAACAGAAAATTAACATGTACCCATGATTGGTGGCAACACTGCGTTCCATATTGCCACCACCTCACTAACAAGTTACCCAATGCAATCTTTCTTGTCTTGATACTTTTTTTTTATAGTTCTTGATTTTCTTGTGACTTGAAATGAAAGTGAATGAAACTATGAATCATAATAATACATATAGTCAACGAGAAGCTGAGTAGCTAGAATTACTCAAGTCGAAGCCATTTCGTCTCATTGGGAGGAACAGGAGAGGTCACAAAGCACAACATTCTTTGAATTTCTCAAATTTTATAACTATCACTTTATAAGGAAAAACAATACATTGGAGTTTCCATGATATTTGCCAAAATAATTAATAAAATGTTGATTTCTCATTATTTTCAAAAAATAATTCATATTTGAAAAACATCATTTTAGGAACTAATGAACGTAAATAGCTCAACGTTAGCAAATTTATACTATTTAAAAAAAAAAGTTTTCTTCATTTCTATTGTGCAATAGATAAATTTAAAGATAATGAGCACTGAGTTATAAATGAGCCAACATTTATGGCCTTTCAGTTTTTTTTGGCCACCATTGTTCTATTTATTCTTTCTTTGTAAAACTGACAACATAATCATTTTCAGCCTAAAAGTTTCTGAAAATTGATACCACACGACATTTATTTAAAGAATTAAAAAAAAATCAATAAGGCGGCACTTACTCTATTTCTGATGGCACTGGATTGAAATATACGAAATGTCAATTTCTATGTTTCAGTTGTTTGAAGCAAGTGGGAAATAAAAAATCTATTTTAAGTGATATTATTTTTATTCAATATAATTTCCGTAAGCTTCAATATAGTTTTTCTAACGCCGAGTAACGTTTTATATCATTCATTCCGAGAAACCTTTCTTGCTTTAAATTTATAATTTCGAGAAATGGATATTTCACAGGTGTCTGGCGCCTTAAAACCGGATCTTAAAGGCATGGAAGTAAATACAAATTTTAATTATGCAGTACTTGTTAAAAGTAATTGAGTATCTTTAAAGTGAGTGGTTATCTCGGAAAATGAAAAAACACTTGAAACTCGTATTAAGAATGAACCTCATTAAACCAGCACAGGTGATGCAATCATTTCCAACTCTTTAGCATTACATACGATTTTAACTGTTAATGAATTTTCTTGGGATCTAATACTCTACACTTCTACTTCTAATTCGTGCTTACAGTAAATGGCTCATTTCAAGAAAACTATTGATTTTCTGTAGCTGTATACTTTGTTATATTAACTAATGTACGCTATTATTTCTATGAATCAGGTTCGTGGAAATAATAATAAAAAGTTTAAATATTGGTCTCGTTGTATAATTACTTTCACTAACATATGTATGAGATACATAGTAAATGTATGAGATATATAGTATTGTGATCTTGCAAAATTTCGAATCCCAGTTTTCGACAGAAATACACGTTTAGAATTGTATAAATTACATATTAAGGCAGATATATGCCTGAGATTCTTTTTTTAGGACGGAAAGGTTTTGCCAAAATCGAATAACCAAAATAAATACTGCGTAATCTTGGTAATCCGAACTGGATAAAAAAAGTTACTTTTTTTTTTAAGAAATCAGCAAGCAATAACACTTTTGTTTTCAAATGTGCAAAGTTCCATGAGTAAAGGACATGTTTAGCTTCCCGACCAATAGGCAAGTTATTGTTATCACCATAAAAATCGAAAGTGGAAATGTTTACACAGTCTCGATATCGGGTAATCTAATTCCTATTGAAATATTCATAATATATTTTTTTGGAGTTAGAAATGCATCAATCATTTGATTTTGTAAAAATAATATAATAAATTGTAGAAATATGTATAATACAAATTTTGTTGGTAAACCAATATTTTTTTTAACGTTTTAAATAAATCTATATGAAGAGTATTTTTATAATTATTTATACGTTTGTTTACTTATAAATGAACAATCTTATTGTTTAACAAATTAAATCATCACTGGAGATGTAAAAGAATTTTTTTAAAACTTCAAACTCTCAAATTTCCAGTAAAAGATGTAAAAAAAAAATCAAATAAATAAAAATAGTTATCTATGCTCATATTGTTCATTTTTTAAATATTTTCTGTAATCCGAAGCGGAGGGAGTTAGTTCACATTACCGAAATTAAACTGTTTTTTCAATTTCACACTTTTTTACCATTTTATCCAAAACGGCTCTCACTATATTGATTAAACTGGTGATATTACTGTATAATTAAGTTGCATTCATAATCAGCTTGGTCCTATTGTGATTGAAAAAGTATTTCAGATGAAATGCCCAATTTTCAAAAAATCTACCTTTAAAGTAAATGTAATTTTGATTATTTGAAATAACTTAATAAATTAAATAAATTATATCTCATACTGTGAGCAGTAAGAAGCATTGGATAAGTATAGAATATGAAAAATAAATTACAACCCAGGTCTACACAAAGACTTTTAAAAATCTGATATCATAATATTGTTTGATTTATGTTTTATAGGGTGCTGAAACCGTGAATGATCTCATTTTTCTTCCATCATGTACAGTTTCCACAAATCGAGGGTATAGAATGCCAATTTTGTAGCACAAAAATCGTGTAAATATTTGTAAAACTCCTGGAATATTCAATCTAATCATTAAAATCAAAATTGTGATTACTGCCTATGCTATGTATGGCTAATCGAGAGAATATTTTTTGGAATTTTCACATACATTTTATGTTGATTTATACGCGTTTTCAAATTTTGTGAAGTTTATCCGGACATTGCTGAAATTTAATACTGTATACTACATAATGCTTGTCGTTATTCTTCATTTTGTCTTCCATGTTTTTCATATGTAAACACCAAATTTTATCTTGTCATGACCATGTTTTTTAAAAGCATTTTTGATCTTGTTAGTGACTCACTGCCGTGTACGGGGCTTCAGGGTTTCTAAGCCCGACTAGGGGTTCCTCGTACAGGTTTTATATTGAAATTTATTCATATATTAATGTATTTATATTATTTGTTTATATTATATATTTATAGTATGTATTTATATTTATTTGTATTATGTATCTCTATCGGTTCCTGATGGGAACTGACTGAAAAAGTATGCGCTATATTTAATTCAAACACTAGACACCGTCTGGACCCCCTCGCCATGGTATGCTAGATATGAATATCATAATTAATGATTGGAGTTCCTTTCCAACGGTATCGTGTTCACCAATTTACTATGCTATTATTTATGAGGTGGCATGCAGGGATTATTAATTATAAAGTATTTGATGCTTGGAATAATTAGAATAATAACTTAATATTCTAACATCGCTGTCCTATTTTTTTGTTTATATTTTATTTTTATGAAATACAATATTCATGTCAAAATATCTTATTGTATCATTATCGGGCTTTCCTGTGGTAAGCTTAATTCTTTTTTATATAACTTATTTAATAGTTTCTTCTAAAAGTTCTTCACCCTTATTACTTTCCTTATAAATTACAAATTGTCAATATATTTTGCTACGCATACTTTCTTTTATTTGTTGATTTGATCTGTCAAAAGTTTGTTGAGATAACATCCACTAAGTACCACCGAAAGTATAAGCCCATGAGTATGCATTTAACTGCATAAAGAATGATCACTAAATTTAAAATGATTGTAGCTAATGCACAATTTGATACCTTATATATACTTTAATTTATTTTTTCATCTTTGTATATTTCTTGATAACCTTTCATTACCTTGCATTATTCAAATGCATTCATCAATAGGTAAGTTTGTAAACATATATTTATTAACTGAACTAGTAATATTATACTAAATGTTATGATCAAATACTGTTTTTTTTTTACCCTTTAAGGCCTTCATTACGTCGTAGTCATATTGTTTATTTAAACAATCTAGCGTGGGTTTTAAAATTTTCCATAAATTGATAGCTTTTATCCAGTTTGTGTGGTTTAATTAAACCTTGTTTCCGAGGATCCGAATATTTTTTTAGCATTTGCCTTTGGTGTGTTTATCAATATATCCACATTTATGCGATTTTTCGATTTATGCGATATAATTATTTATTTTATTTGATAATTTCATCCATTTCTAATCATTCGGTAAGTATTATTATCGTAAAATATAATTTACATTTTTTACATGTATTCATTCCTTTCCATGATAGTTAGATTTTTGGTTTTATCTGATTATACTATAATTAGATTTTTATTACTATGAATTTCTATTATCAATTCAAAAGCGTAAAATGGATATTTTTGTAGTAGTTTTATCTTCCGGAGATGATTATATATTAGATATAATACTGAAAAAACTGGTTGCTTTGAAAATTATAATTTTATTTTTTAACAGGATTAGGCAGTTGGAATATTTTTGCTGTAAGTCCAAAACTTTACTTTTTATTCATTTTATTCATTATTAATATATCAAAATATATTAAAGGCAATATATATAAGTTAAGTGCCAGCGTAGAAAAGCTAACAAAAAAGGAAAAGGATGTCGGAAGAATACTCTCTCAATTCGTAAACAAGACTAACATTATTTGGTTCCGTACCTCTATAAATATATGTTGAAGTTGACTAGTCTTAGGCGGCTCTCAAGCCTAATAACCATTTTACAGAAGGCCCTCGACAAGGGGAAATCAGTAAGTTAGGAAGAAAGGAACGGTCGTGCCAGAGCCCTGGACAATGACGCAGGTGGAGGAGAATGTCTAGGTAAGAGGTTAGAGAGAGTCGGTGTTAGAGTAACAGTTCTAGTTTCCGAGATGAAGCGGACGGACTAGAACTGTTAGAAGAGGATCCAGCTTACGGATCCAGCTGTAGGAAAAGAGAATTAAAGGAGGTAGGCCACCATCTTAGGTATGCGTAAAGAAAAACATCACGCTTAAGAGAATACGATTGGCAATGAACCGATCTATCTCAAGCAGAGTGTACGCCACCCGTACAATGATTAGAGCTAGGAAAGGCTGTAGATCAAAGATCTAATAGGGAATTTTGAGCCCCTATTTTATAGGTCTAGTCCATGTTCCTGTGACCGAGAAGCGGTCTTAACTTGTCTGCTTGAGATAGTTTCGTGCATTGTTTTGGTATCGTTTATTAATCATTTTATCGATATTGTTAAGTGTTATGTACAGAAATTAATAATATATAAAAATAACAATATGTTTTTAAAAAATAAAGTAATTTGTAAATTTTAGAGTTTCGGTGAGGTTCGAGGTCCTGCGCTCTGGTGTGTTACGGTTGAACCGCCTGTTCCTTCTCACCCATCTCGCGACATATACATCTCGATCAGCTTATCTAGTCGATCTCCTGTCGGCCCCCTGAACGTACATTTATCATCACTACGGACGCAAGTGAGTACGCGTTGGGGGCGGTACTGTCGCAGGATTGCGAGGGTGGAGAGCGACCGGTGGCGTATGCTAGCAGGCGGTTAACAGGTGTTGAGACAAGGTACAGCGCACTTGAGCGAGAACTGTTAGGTATTGTGTGGGCGGTAGAACATTTTCGCCCCTATGTTTTCGGGAGGAAATTCCGGGTACATACAGATCACAGACCGCTTCAATGGGTTGGGAAGCTTAAAGAGTCCTCAGCTAGGGTCACCAGATGGAAGGAACTGCTCAACCAGTACATCGTAATCCAGTATTAAAGAACCAAAAAAACGAAGGACGGTCCACATAGAACAACTCAAGTTCCCCATAATGAATAATCAATAGGATCTGGAGTTTTCTCATCTATGTAAAAGTTTTTTTTTTTTGCATACAAAAGTTTTATCGTTAGTGTTTCTAAGTTTTGTGGTAAGAAGAACGGAGTGACAAGTTTTATTAGTTTTTTAAATAGTTCCAGTGTTAATTTTAGTTTATGAAAAGTGTACTTTTTTGGTTTTCGGTTTTTGTGTGTAAGTTTTTTTTTTTTTGTATTTTGTTGTGGTTATCTTTTTGGAGTTTATGAGACATGTTCATAAACTGGTAAGGGGGAGTTATGGTTGGACAAGGCCTGTATACAACACTAATCCTAACTCCTCATGTAAATAAACCTCAATAATGTCTATAGCATCACAGAGATAATAAACCAGTATCTTTCTAGTAAGCGTACTGTTTAATTCTGTTCCCTTTTTTCCTTTGTCTCCAAGCATTTCAGTCCAAGTACTCAAAAGTTATATATATATATATATAAGTTATGATAAGATAAGGCACTGTGTCCGCCTTAATACTCCCTACCATTGTAAATGAACATCTAAAATGATTGTAAGGAGCAATAACTCCAGAAATATAGTAGTGTTATTTCAGTCTAATTGCGTACTGTTACTCTGCCCTGAACCTTGTTTTTTTTTTCGTTACAGTTCCGACAACTCATAAGTGGTGCCGAAAGCTGATTTTTTTTTTTTTAGTTAACCCAGTGTATATTTTGTTCGCGCCTTTATTTTCTTCTCTCTCCTTTCTTATTTTTTTAATGGCCATCATTGAGAATGGATGCAGCTGGCAAACCGTTAGTGCCAGCCGCGGTATTGAACGTACCGACGAATAGACCTGTGGCTCCCCCAATCCCCATGGTCCAAGAGGAAGCCGTGGCCCCTGCGGCCCCAGTCCCAGAAATGCCTCCTTTACCAGATACAACGTTGGCGCAGGCACACGCGAACGCCTTGGCGATGATGAAAGTCAGACCGGCAACTTCGCAAGACTTAGGAAGGCAATATCAGACCTGAAACGGTTCACGGGCGAAGTCAGTGAGCTGAATCACTTCATTAAGGGAGGCGACCGAGTTATAGAGAGACTGGAAGCTAAAGTGTCCGATAACCTTCTCAAAAGAGTATAGCGTCGGATATCATTAAAAGCGACCCTTATATGTCCAGTCAAGCGGAGCGTGTTAAACCAGATCCAGACAGATGAGGAAACATTGTGGTCCACTGTGAAGGAGAGATTGAAGAAGGGATGCAGGTGGAGCCCCGAAGAAGATGTGTTTCACCTATTTAGGGGAGGAAACGGCCTACGCAGACAAATGTGCAGTACGCAGGTAGGTTGTGTGTACATATATAGCGTGCCAGGAGTTCCGCGGCATACTGAC
>NW_027116138.1:0-1260 GCF_000696795.3 Halyomorpha halys
ATTCTACAGATCTGGTCATTCTTCACGCCTGGTTGCAACCAAATCTTCGTTATTTTACTTCTCCCGTACTCACTCTGTTTAATTTTGGTCATTCCAGTGGTTTTCGTCTTCCAAATAATTTGTCTCTTCTTGTCATTAATTATTTCCTCCATTTCCTCTATGTCCTCTGGTATTTCTTCAGCCAAACTCTCGTTATTCGAAGATTCTTCCCTACCATTTTCTTCCGCTTTATCCTGATCTTCCTCTCTAGACATCAATTAACTTATGACACCGGACGGTTCCCCATTTTCTTGTTCCACGGCGTTCGTGGTTATGGCTCGAGCCACCACATTTTCTTTGCCCGTTTATATACAATCTCCATGTTATATTGCGCTAGAAGCTCCTTCCAGCGAGTTATCCTGGCTGACGATACCTTCAGTTTTCCCACCCACTGGAGTGGTCTATGATCAGTATGTACGTTGAACCTTCTGCGAACAAATATGGTCCAAAGTGGTTGACTGCCCACACTATTCCCAGGAGTTCTCGCTTCATTGCGTTGTATCTGCTTTCCGCCTCCTAAAGGCGCCTCCTGGCCTACGCCACTGGCCGCTCTCCCTCATCACCCTCCTGTGACAGCGCATACTCACTCGCATCTGTGGTTATCGTGAATTTCCGATTAAAATCTGGAGAAGCTAGTACCGGTCACACCCCACAATTACTTTATATTCCCTCGGCATGCTCTTTACAATATGCACTTTCAAGATGCCCTTTCTAAATCTCCAATGGTTTAAACCTATTTCCGCCTCTCCCTCTATCTCACAAGGTTCAACCTGGGTGATTAACCTACACTGAACTGTCCCACATTCAAAACATCGGGTGGAGGGACATTGTGCTACCAGATGTCCAGTTTTACCACACCCATGGCCCTAGCGATCCTCCCGCTGACAGAACTTCAGCTTCCCTTGGTGCTAGTACATAAATGTCTTTAATGGACTGAACGCCTTTACTAGAAAAGAAAACGAGGCTTGGCTGAGTCCTCTTGATCAACATATATACATTAGATGTTAAACTGAAAACCTTCAGTTTGTTGATGCAATTAATTTTTCTTAGAACTTGGACATGAAATGTTATTACTCCGAGCCACAAAAGTAAACCATAGACTGAAGTGAATTTCACCACTCCAGAGGAGATTTTGCAAATGTCAATCTCTCTTCAGTTATATTCATTTTTACATTAATTTAGTTATTTCCATCTAACACTGTCTTTTGGTCAATATGGGTG
>NW_027116138.1:3047-3685 GCF_000696795.3 Halyomorpha halys
ACTTTTTTTTTATTTATATTGTATTATTGCTAATATAGATAATAAATAAAGAAACATATTACTTGTTGTTTTTTTTATTAGTAGTTTTTAATTTTCTACTAATTGTGGACAAGGCGGCATCTCTTGAAGCTGCTATAGAAGTAGGAAATATAGAAGTCGTCAAGTGGCTTTTACAATTCGATATCCATTTAGAACACTTGGAAACATTATTGAACTCTGCATTTTCCAAAAATAGAATAGACATTGTGAAAGTATTGATTGAAAAAGGAGCTCTCGACAATTTATCTCAACATAGAAAAGTAAAACACTTAATAAGTTCAAAACAGGAAACCCTTCTTCATTTGGCTGCTCAGTCGCAGCGACCAGCTGCTGTTACTGCTCTTTTGGAAGCTGGGTCGGGGCCGAACGCTGAAGACATTGATGGCTATACTCCTTTGCATAGAGCTGTAGAAGCCGGCGATGTAGAGTCAGTGGTCCTTCTTGTCAGAGGTGGAGCCAATGTCAATCAAGCGACGCCCTCAGGAGATCTCCCACTTCATATAGGAAATGTTATTACTCCGAGCCACAAAAGTAAACCATAGACTGAAGTGAATTTCACCACTCCAGAGGAGATTTTGCAAATGTCAATCTCTCTTCAG
>NW_027116139.1:0-25969 GCF_000696795.3 Halyomorpha halys
CATCGAGTCCTTAGTTAAAATAATTGGTTTTAGTTTTTTGAGCTTTTGTACCATTGTAATTTATTTTTTGTATTATTATTTAATTATATTTTCTGCAAATATGGTGTAAATAAACTTTTTATCTCTATTTTCCTTAAATGGAAAAATATAATATTTAACATTTAAAAAAAAAAAAATACAAATAGACTTGTTTGCGAACCTCTGCAATGATGAAAGTCCTTACTGTCTTTTTCTTTTTTAGATAATGAAGTAAAAGAAGAAAATGAACTTTGTTTTCAAACTAGTTGTATGAATTTTTCCATAAACATCGTCTAGATATTGTATTTTGATATTATCGCCTTGCTGAATCACTTTTTGCATGCAATAGTCTGTTGAAATTACCAAACCAAAGGAAAGGGTCATTTGATATTCAGCGGTGAAGATATATTGGACGCAGTGAGCGTAGCCTATCTAATCCCAGAGGCTATATATGGTGGCGATAAAGAGCTTCATCTCAAGGGATGCCCCTGCGGAACACCTGGAGCGTTGTACACCTTCGACCATCTGGGTGGCCCAGCTTTACCATGCCAAAATGTCAAGAATTGGTATCTTCATGGTATCGGGTCATCAAAATCTTAAACGTTCTAGATTTTTGATAGTCCAAGTTGATGAGGAGAACTCCCGCCGAAAGGCACAGTTTTATTCATCACTTTTCGATCAATTAATGAATTAATACCTGCAAATTTAGTTATTAACTCATTTACAATTTGTCAGCAGAAGTTTGCTTTTAGTTTCTTTGTTGATTAGGTTGTCTCTCTTGTTATTTGAAGTTTAACGCAAATTAATATAAACTTATTAATTCTATCTCCACCAATTATAAAAAAAATTGGGATAGCTAATAAATCAGCTTTGAGATCTGTTAATGAGAGCCTAAGGAAGGAAAATACGAGTTTTTGCTTTTTTTATTTTTTTGTGGGGAAATGAACATTCGTTGCTGTGGGGAAAAGGCGTCCCAATAGTACAAGAACCCAAGAGGAGAAAAAAGGCAGTTATCTCATACCTATTTTTGATTACTTAATTTAAAACTAGGTATAATTACTAGTTAAAATTGATGAGTCTGCCAAGTATAGTTAGGGGGAATAAAAATTGGCGGCTGTTTCAAAACGTTAAAAATAATTAATTTTTTATTCAGAGCTCTATATCTTTACAACTACCAACAACAATAGAAAATCTAAGAGAACATAATTTAAATTTGAATAAATTTGCTAAACTTTAAGTCCTAATAGAGCTATTTACGTTCAATAGTTCTCGAAATATAGCTTTTTAAAAACCAACATTTCATGAAAATGTATGGAACGTACTGAAATATCATTATTTAGTTAAGTTTGAGAAATCTATATCTGAACTGTGTGACATACAGATGTCTATTAGCACTCAAATTAGAGCTAGTTTAATGAGCTATAAAGTAGTTTATAACGTTTATTTTCGTAGGAGTATTAGTTTTCATGAAATTGGGTAAAATAAATTGATTTATAGTTGTTCGGACAAATTTGCATTAGCCAAATTTATATTCATATGTGAATATAAAAAAACGACTACCCCAACGAAGATAAGTGTCATAAACTACTTTATAGTAAGTTAAATTTGATTTTAAAAATCCAACATTTTATACGAACAACTAGAAATTAACATTTTGTGAGTTTATTTCATAAAAACTACTACTCCTACAAATATAAACATTATTAACTATTTTATAGTACATTAAACTAACTTTAATTTGATTGCTAATAGACATTTGTACGTCTCATAGTTCCTGAGATATAGATTTCTCAAAATAGATTAACTAACTACTTATATTTCAGTACATTTTTATGAAATGTTGCTTCTTAAAAGGCTATGTCTCGAGAACTATTGGACGTAAATAGCTCTATTAGGGCTAATATTGCAGCAAATTTACTCTTCTTTAAATGATGTTCTTTTAGATATTCTAGTGTTGTTAGTAGTTTTTAAGATATAGAGCTCCGAATGAAAAATTAATGTTTTTTTAAGGTTTTTAAACAGCCGCCACTTCGCAGTGGGTAGGAGGAAGCAATCTCATTTCCCGCAGTTCCTTTACCCAACAACGATTCGAAGTTTTTATGGACTATGGTCAGTACTAAAGTATTTTACGAATACTTTTTTGGTTAATTGTTAAATTATTATTAATCAAATCAGAAGTTTTTGATAATATTTATTAATTGTTGGAAGACAAAAAGTAAATTAAAAGTTTCAAGTACCAATTGCAATAATATTGGGTTGATTATCGTAAAATTATTACCCAAATTAAAAGTTTCAAGTATCACAATATATATTAGTTGGTTGTCGGTTAATAACCACATTAAAGGTTTCAAGTACCTATCCTGCATAAGTGGGGTTAATTATTGCAAGATTATTAGCCAAGTTAAAAGTTTCAAGTAATACTAAATAATACTTGAAACATGTATCGCAAATTAAAATTTAGTAGAATTAAGATTGTGATTTCGAGTGGAAATTTATTCTACCTGACCTCTAATGAAACAGTTGTCAAAACCATTGCCTACTGTTTTCACTAAAAAATATGGGTTCTGTAACCTTGGCTAGTTTTAATCGATTTAATGGTTTGTCATCAGTAATCTTCTAAAACATCACCTACTAATTACAATTTTAACCTTGAATGCATTATTTACTAGTGCCCTAATATGGTTTGTTTGTTTTTAAAAATATTAAACCTTTAATCATTTCATTTTCTATAGGTGTACATTAGAAATGAAAATTGGGTAGGTGATATACAATATCCGCAGTACTTAATCATTTGTCTTTTTATTAATAAAAAATGGAAATGGACATACGACTTTCCAAGAAGTTTTAGTATATTGAAGTACTAATTAAATACACCCAAAAATTAAGAGACTAAATTTATTATTAGGCGCATACAGTTTAATGGAAGTACTGTCACACTCAGACCAGTCTGCTGCAGGACATCCTGTTATAAGTTCTATATTTATCAGTTCTGTCATTGTCACTCTAAAATTGTATTTTATCTTCTTTTTTTTTTTATTAGAAGTCAATTATTTATTTTTTTAAATCCATAAATGTCATTGTTTTTGTTATTAACTTTACTTTTATCTTAAATTTTTTGTATCAGACTGTAACAGCTCCCCCCCCCCCCACTCACATCATCAATTGTTAAAAAAAATGTACCTCTTGCATTAGTCATGTAAGGTCCACCAGGTCGTTCTGGTATTAAATAAATGAATAAATAATAATACTTTCACTCTACAGTCATTAGTGATTCATCTTTAGCTGATGATGTGAGATGTGTCTTGTCCGGTCTCTATTTATTTGTTTCGATCCTTTTTTTTTAACATGATGATGCTTTGGTTTAAACGATGTTTACGATTTATTTATGCTCTGGTGTTCGAGGATTTAAAGCTCACTTACTAGAAATCTGGCTAGAGTGTGATGTCAATCATATAAATTGATTTTTAAAAAAAGATAATACAAGCCTAACTATGAATCTTAACAGCTTTCAACGTCTTTAAACTAAATTTCTATATCCTTTCAATTTTCAGCAGAACCTGAGATTTTGATTTATTATATTATATTTTATTTTATTAGTATTATCATTTTTATTTATTTTATTTTTTTTACTTATTTATCCATTCAAGTATTTCTTTTAACCAAGTTTTATTATATTCTCCTTTAAATCTATGTATTAGTTTTGATTTGGTAAAATGTATTTATTTGTTTGTTTGTTTTTCGGTAAACTGGTCTACTGCTGTGTCTATTATTAATGGTTTGATCTCACATTGCCGTATAATAGTGAATTCGTTTTACGGGTCATCCTAGAGAGGATCTGAGAGGGTGAATTCGGGAGAGTGAACAAGAAGGGAAAAAAAAAGGAATGAATTGAAATATTTGTAGTTAGTGCGTAAACTGAAGTTGATTATAAAAGGAAACTGTGGGGGGGGGGGGACTGTTTTCTTTCTATTTTATTATACCATGTAATTAAAGGTAATTTATATATGTCAGATCACGGATTGATTAGTATGCTGTGTAATGTAGCAACCCGATGTATTTCGGCAGCATGGATGAATAAAATATTTCTCTCTCTATAAATGATCAACGGACTGATATAGAGCAGCGTAAAAAAGCGCGAACAGAGAATCTCTCTGCCAAGGATACTGAAATCCCGAAAAATCTCTAAAAATCTAAAGCTAAGAGTGTACAATGTCATGTTAAAGCCAACTCTGACTTGCCTGCGAGGTTTGAACTCTAACAGCCTAGAATCAGAATCGAGAGATTTAAACAGAAAGTTTTCTGTAAAATTACAGGAATGATCTGGGATCAGAGCCTTAACAGATGGAGGAGAAGAACTAACAGTGAACTGTGAACTGAACTCGATGGGTCAGTCAATATCTAATGATATGAAGGCAAGGAGGTCAAGATGGACGGGAAATGTGGCAGAAAGCAATCCATCAGGACGCCTCTACACAACGATGAATGCCATTATAGTTGGCAAGAGACCAAGTGGAGGCCACAAACCAGTTGGATTGACAAATTGACAATTTGACAATTGACAAAGATGCTACTGCATGCAGCAAACTGGAACGCAGTAGCCCAAGAGGCAGACATGGAGAATGCTAGTTCGAAGCCAAAGATCTACAAGTCTGTAGAGCCACCAAAAAAAATAACATAAATTCATATTGTGACTTCATTATCAAAACTACGTTTTTTACTAATTGAGTGGCTAAAAGCACCACGTTCCTAAATACATATTTGCCTTTGGAAATAATGGTAGTATGCATTCATCTTTATATTAGGGGCATTCATGATCTTTAGTTTAACATGTTAAAGCGTGTTAAATGGAAAAATATTTCCTTCTTTTACAATTTCAAAACGATATAACATGTAACATGGCTGAGAGTCTGTTACTATGTCTGTTAAATGGAGAATGGCGTCACGAAACAGACCAGCTGAGCCTGTCACCGTTTTATTTGTTGTCGTTTAGGTTACTTATTCGTAGTTTGTGTTTAGGAATTTTTAAAAATATAATCAGTAGCCAAACTTTTACACTTCTACTTTTCACTTATTTTAGGCATGTTGTAATAAATTACTGCAATCGAAACAACCAGTACAATTATGCTAAAAAAATTAATTGCAACAGCTTGGAAGGAACCTGATGTGTACATCCTTGGGTAGTAAGTTATTTTAATACTCTCAATGAGAGAGATATTATTTGCTCTCAACCTTATGCCAATCAATCATAAAGGTAAATGCTATTTACTTCTTTCCTTCCGATGTCAGAGTTAACTATTAATTTTTGTATTTACATTAGCCTAGCCCCGCTACAAGAGAAGAATTTTAAAATGTAAACTCATTTTTATCAGTTATGTATTTTTACAGTTTTTTATCTTAATTAGCTAGCTACTCTTATAGTTTCTTCATAATAGTATCATCGATTACTTACCAAATATTTGTCAATAATGTAAATTTAGAACATGTGTGTATTCTGACATGTTAGAACTTCGTGAACAGATCACATCTCCTCTGTGTGACAGGTGGAATTTTTGACAAACTACCGTTGACATATCTGCGTCGAATTCTTTTGTACTGGTCGTTTATGTTGAGTTAACGAGCTGTTTGTTCAACTTGTAATGCCACATTTCTACGGTCGTCTCATTTTCGTTCCTTAGAATTCTTAAGGGATAAGTGCCAGTAGAAAGTGTTTGTATATATAATTTCGAAGAATCTCTACTTCGATCCCTTCAGTTTGATTTATTCCTTTGTAAAAATCTTAAAATGTTTTTGTTTTAATTTGGTAATGTTATAATGTTTATTAAATTTTCCTATAACCGTTAGAATAAAATTGAATAAATACAATCCAATTTTTTAAAATATATTTATTGGTTATATTGATGAACTATTTTATATTTTACTCTAGTTTCATCAACATTAAGCATTTTATTCTTACTATGGATATTATCGATAATTTGTGTAGGAAAAAAAAATTTTTTTATTGTTAAATATGAACAATCTTCATTTGAGTGCAATAATAAATATTGGCCTATACAACTCTACAGTCGCTTTCCAAAAATTAGTTATAAATTCTCTTATAACATCGCAATCGGCAGTGTCTTGTTCCTAACTTCTCATCCTAAAAATGATCAAAATTCCATCATCTTGTTTTGGTTCGCCTTGATTTATTCAACAGCCTAATGCCATTGGACGTCTCTAAACATAGGTTAGCAAAACCTATTTCGGCTCAAATAAACCTTATCATATCACTCAGAAAATATTAGAGCATTAAGTTCATAAAATATATTTAACATTGGTACTAGATTCGATACTTAGGACTCCATCTTGAGAAGAGGCTAACTAGGAATCCACATACAAGACTGAAACGACAAGAAACTGGTCGTAGCTTCCGATTGCTACAACACTTACTTGACAAACGCTCTAAACTTCCCATTCACTACAACAAATTATTATACTTTACGATAATCAGACCAATTTGGACATATAGGATCGAGCTCTGAAGCTCTACCAAACCATCAAATTCCTCCCGGATCCAATCCTTACAATCCAAAATCCTACGTAAAATCCTTTGTTTTTTCGAATTTATTCGAATCTGGTCCTTGTTAGTGATAAAGAAGAAAGGAAATCAGAAGCTATTTTGAAGTTAGAAATAAGAATCTTTGAATAAAAAAAAACTCCACGAAATTCTTTATTTACACCTATATAAAAACATTTTCAAAATCTTTGCGGAGTCTCCTAGTCAAGCTTTGGTGTGTCTGAAGTGAAAAGTAGCACTTTGTCCCTGACGATCTTTCTATCCCTAGGTATACTGTAGTAATGTTCCTGTTGTGTATATTTTTGATTCTTTAATTTTTTATTTTAGTTCATATTTAATAATGCAGGATTTTTGTATCAAAAGTTTATATATCCACTTTTGAAAACTAAAGGTTTTACGACAAATTAAAATTCGACACAAAATACTTATTTAGTTCATTTAAATAAACTGCGAATAAGCATTCTCAACAAAAAATTAATTTTTCTACATGAAATGTTCCTACAATACATTAATTAAAATTTATTGAAAATGAATATTTTTTGATTGAAAACTAAATTGTAGTCATTATTTTCAA
The DNA here is from genome assembly GCF_000696795.3 of Halyomorpha halys. Lineage (NCBI taxonomy): Eukaryota > Metazoa > Arthropoda > Insecta > Hemiptera > Pentatomidae > Halyomorpha > Halyomorpha halys. Next base: position 7,146 of record NW_027116139.1, read on the forward strand.
TTTTATCGAATATATTATTTTAGTTATATTCCTAATATTATTTTACTAACATTAATTCGTTATAATTTCTTTGATCTTTGATTTGTGTATTAGATTAATCTCATTTCTGTAGCTTGGGCAATTCCATAATCATTGAAAAATACATTTTTAGGAACGAGGATGAAATTATACTGCTATATTATAAAAATTCAATTTTCTTCTGATAACATTGTTTTTGGATAAAAAAGTTGAATTTTTGATAGACTATTTCTTTTTTTCTTTTTTTTTTTCGGCCAAGACTCCCATTGCAGTCTTATACTGCCTAACCATGGTTGGGGGTCCAAGTTTTTTATTTTGTGGGTCCGCAACTCAATGAAAAAAATATACATCAAATTAAAAAAAAAAAATACATTACTACCACAGGCAATGTTTCTACATAAAAAAACTAGGAACCTCCAAAAATAAACTTCGGTTGTTTTTGCTTCCTAACCGTAGATTTTATAGTTCATGGATGATAAAATGATTGGGGTGATTGATCCCGAATAAGCTTTCTCAATGTTATTGTCAGTAGAAAAATGTTAAAAAATTTTATGTTCAAAAAATCCATATATAGCCACATACCGATTACCATACAATGTATGTATTCAGTTACTATCTATATAATATCAAAGAATTAAAAAAAAAATTAATCATTGATTCAAGATAATTTTGTTATAAACAAGTATTTTTCCCTTCATCATACTTTAACAGGAAATAGTTATATATATAAAAGTTTATTATGGTGTTTGATGAACTGGTTAAGTCAATATCAGTCATTATGTAAGAAAAAAGGTGTTATGTATCGATTATTGGATGCATGATGTAAAGCTCAATCTCGGTTGCTAAGTAGGACTCCTATATTGCATCAGAGTGACACACGCAATGCAATTTCTCCTGCACTCGGAGTGCAAGGACGCTGTTGGTGCCGTGGGGGCCTGGTGAAGATGTGCTGATTTCCAGTGAAAGGTCCACCATTTAGTCTTCCTTATTGGCCCACTTACCTTGAAGGTCTTCCTCTCCAGCTGTCCGTTCCTAACGGGATTTAAAAACTTCTTTATCACCTAATAACCAACTTAAATTTGTTTTTTCATTTTTTAAAAATAATTATTATATGTATTTTTAAAATCTATGAATATTGAGCCATTATTTTTGCTTAGATAAATATTCCGACCAATTACTAATTCCTTTATCGCTTTCAAAATTATTTATCACCTTGTTTACTATTTCATTCATGAGCACTAAAAATCTTTGAAATTATGACAATGTTTTTATAATATATTTTAGTGATGCTTTGAAATCTTTTCTACTTAACTCCGCTTTGTTTTATGATGTATATGTCTATGTATGTGACGCACTCTATTTGCGAATACGTGCGTTTTCTCGCTCTGTAAATATTAACTATTAGGGTATATGATCCTTCGTGCTGTATTATAATTTTTTTTTTCTGACTTCCTTTATTGAAAATATTTAAATATAACAATATTAATATATACTCAGGTATATATTAATATTATTATGTTTATATCTTATCAATGAAGGAGGTCAGAAAAAAATATATAATTTATTCCTGAAAGATTTGATATATATGTCGGAAAGGGCATATATTAATATATAATGTTAATACACAGTACGCATAACAGCAATAAGTTGAACAGTTTCAGGGTAGTATACTGAGCCTTATTGTAAGGCATACAAATTTGCACAGTGCGAAAACTGACAACATCCATACGACAGTTGGACTGCCGCCAGTGACTGAATCCATCTCACTGAGGTATATCAAACTCCTCCAACACTCCACTTGTTCAGACATTAACAATAACTAGGCGCCCTCAAACGTTTCAAACACTCATAAACAATCTCTGACGCACTGAGGACTTTTTTTTTTACCCCTTTCTGGTCATTCCTGACATATCCCTCACCCCTGACATGTGGGGGAGGTTATCTACAGGTGACAAACCTATTCTAACCATGGTGTGAGGTCATGTTTTTCATTTCGTGGTGGTCCCATGAAATGAAAAAAGTCTACCCACAGCCAAAGCCGGATTCGGACTGGTGCCGCCCGCAGTTCTCAGGTTGCCAAGACCTGCACCTCAATCACCTGAGCTACAGACGGCCCTGCTACTGACATCTCGAAATCAGATGAGCCCTGTTATCGGACATTAGACTCAATCCACTTTTTCAAATTTCCAGTCATTTTGTATCTCTTTCCTCATTCTCCTCTTATAATGAGGATGCATTTCAAATGCAGTAAAAGAGATATCATCCATTATTATTATCTGTCCCAATATATCAAAACCTATACATACTCTATACCCTATACATGGGACTTAATAAAAACAAAAAAAGGGTTCAAAATATTCATTTGTAAATTTATATTAGATATTTCTGAAAAATTATTAGAATGCATTAAAGAAAACTGTCAGCTTCTTCTTGTTTTTGTTTAAGATATATATATTTAGTAATTGTGTTAATAGCTTTATTCTATGAGAGCTTGATTTCCAAAGCAGATGAGACCAAGTTAGGTTGCACTACTTGCAAAATATTTCAAACGACTTAGATATAAAAAATAAGCTAATAATAATAGTAGCAATAAAATATGGTCTGCTTGTTCATTTAGGGTTTCTTATTTCACGTTTCTCTTTTTGTTTTATTTAGTACACTATATTTATTTTTTTATTTTTTATATACTGTTATTTTGATGATTTTTTTTTTTTTGTTTTATGTAAATATTTACTTGGAATTTTAACTTCTGTATATTAATCATATATCAATAATGTAAATAATTGTATCATGACAAATAATTCGTATAGTACTTTAGTGGCGTAGAAGGTGTATATAAAATAGACAAATAAATTTCCTTTATATGGAGTTTTATATCTCAGGATGAATCAATAATAGAACAATAATATTGTAGCGGCAGTTCAAGTTTTAATTGTTCTCATAGGCATGTATATTGAAAAAAAAAATTATTTCATAAAAGAATTTTGCAAAATAATTATTGCATATAAATAATATATATATAAACAAAAATATAGATCAATTTAATAAAATAATTTATATACAAGGTACGAAAATTAAATTTCAGTAAAAATAAAATAGATACACTTAAGCTCCTACATAAAATATTTGTAATATAATAATACTACAGAAGGCATTTATAAAAGGAAGACAAAACCAGGAAGACAGTGATGACCTTAATTTTTCTTTGTAATCATGCTTTGAGAAAGGGTAATTGACCTACTGGAAATACAACCTGGTATATGGTTAATAGCAGATAGTTTTGATATCAGCCTTGGCACAACTCAATTTAATCTCACAGAAAATGACAAAGTCTGATTAACAGAAGTAGTTTCCACACATCAAATTAAAACTGCAATGTAAACCACATTCATTGATCTTTCTCGCGTTCTCAATAACTTAAAATAGCCTTCAATAAGAAATATCACATCTTCCGAATGACCTCGGTACATTGCCGGATATAATTAACTCAATACGGTCGACATAGCCATGACTGGATTGCACAAGTTGTTAGTTTCTTGTCATTAAATAACTTACAATCTGAATCACTGTTGATTGATTCCTCCAAGTGTTAGAACTGGAACTCGAAGTAGATTGCTGGAGGAAATAATATCTATTCATCTATGATTAGACATTCTTGAAACATAAGTCATTAAAAAATTAAAATAGGTGTACTGTATCACTTGCTTAGAGCATGTAGATATATCTTTTAAAACTGCATTCATAATAATAAAACAAAAGTTTTATTATTAAATTACACTGTATCCCATATCACAGCCCTCGAAGAATGGTGTCGTAATTGGAGGATTAAGATAAATTCCATCAAATCCCCAGTTTCATTTAATAATGTTGCTCTTACCCCTGTCGAACAGATCCGCTACCTTGGACTACAGCTGGTCAAACGATTAACCTAGAATCCTTACACAAGACTGAAAACACAGAAAACTGCACGTCGATTTCGACTATTAAAACACTTATTACTAGACAAACTTCCAACTCATTACAAAAGACTGATCTACATGACTATAATAAGGCCAATATGGATATATGGAGTTGTGCTTTGGGGATCCACTAAACTTCAAAATCCTTCGTAAAATCCTCAATGCTCCTTACTTTGTCACAAATAAAATCATACATAAAGACCTTAATGTTCCCTATGTAACCGATCTAGCCCGAACTAGATATCACTCCTCCCTTTATAAACTCCCTAACCACTCAAACCCCCTAGTTTCTAATCTTGCATCCTATTCTATTTCTGACAATCCTCCGAGGCGCCTGAATAGAAGATGGCCACGAGCCCTGCTAATTTAAAATGTCATTAGAGTGCTAACAATGAGTAGTTCCTCTACACGCCTGTAACACTCCATTTTAACTAAGATCAAATTTACTGATTGTATTATATTATATACAGTTGTTAATTTCAATAAAGATATTTTTAAAAAATTACACTCTAATAAGAATTCAAAAAGATCAAATGAAGAGTATTATTAAATAAAAAATCATATATTCATTTATTACTTAGTAATCTGGTAAGAGGTAGTGTCCACACGGTATTTTGTTTATTACAGTTGAAGGCACAACCGTCCTAACGGTTTTTAGCCATTCCATTAACTTCCGTAGCCAATTCCATAGTGGAACAGTATTTCAGTTGCTGTCATGGCAGCATTTACTGGTCGCACTTGGTCAGACGTGATAGTTGACAATGTAATCAACGGTAGTGATGCAACGTTCACGTCAACTGTCTCACTTACTGTACCACATTAACTGTAAAATAAATTAATCGAACAATGGCGATGTTGCTGCAGATCTTTTCGTCGCTTATCTGCAGCAACATATGCTTAAAGAAATATGAAATTTCAAACTATCCTAATAGAACAAGTAATTTATTTATCGGTATCGCTGTTATGAAGATCCCTTAAAAAGCTCTATGTCTATCATTACTACATTTCGGATTGACAGCCCCACTTGTTGAAAGTAACAAAGGGAAAAAATCACCATTTTTGGCAAAATGAAAAGTATAAATTTTAATTTAGACAAACTAAAGAATACATATCATTGGTGTTAAAATTGTTTACGCCTTACATAAAAAGTTGTGTGTATGATTACATCCTTTTCACTAAATATAAGACTGACTTGCTGCAATTCATCGAGTAAAATTTGAACGACATATATACTACGAAAGGGAAAATGAAATTATTGGTTATAATAATCTGCTTGTTGATTTGGAAATCTTGTTCTTCGTTTCTCTTTGTTGTTTTATTTTATTGTTATGTAAAGATTGACATTTAACTTTAACTTCCGTAAATTAATCTTGTATCAATACTGCAAGTAATTGTATAAAAAAAAAAAATAATACAGGTAGTACATACATGTATATGTTAATTTTTATAATAAATATACATACGTATATATTTACGGGCTATATTTCTTTGAGCTCATTTAAATCATATTAATACGTGTGCATCCGTTTCATTATTACGAAATAATAGCCTTAGAGTTAATTAGACTGTACGAACTACAAAGATATCCAAGAAGAGGGCGGTATGCTTGATACTGGCTATGGTGGAACAAGGTACCGGAAGGGAGATCTCTTTGATCTTCCCGACAGCTTTTTAGGTCCTTAGTCCCTTCACGGTATTTAATCTAAAATAACAGTGAGTACTCAGGCACAAAAAGTGAGCTATTAATTTTCTAAAACCCATATTTTTCTTTATGAAAATTGTAATTTTAAACAACTATAAATATAGCCTCATTGCTAAAAAATATTTTTTAGCCTTATCATCTTAATACGCTGAGTTGTAATTATAGTATAAACTATTTAGGTTATTTTCTAAACCGGTAGGTTATAATGAGGATATTCCGTCCCAAAGTCTTGCATTTCTCTAATCGTATTTATTAATAAACCAAATAAAAAATAAATACATCCGTGCTCCATCCGCGGCTTTCTTCCCAAACTACGGGATCAATTTCTTTTTAAATTTGTTACCATAATTTCAGGTCCTGATATCTTGGACAGTCCTCGAATTTGTTGACATACCTCCCGCTATTTTAACACAAAGAGATTTCACGCTCTCATACTTCAGTGATTCACGAAGAAGGAAAATGACAAATATTTTGGAATCATTTTATAGAAGTTTTTTTTTTTTTTTTTTTTTTTTAAATCTTGCTGTTCAAGGATTCTCATGAGGATCTATATTTCTTTCCTATATTGACCGTGCATGCCCAAAACTGCCAGATGGGTATCTAATATCCTACAAAATCATACCGCGATTTCCGATTGAAATGTTCAGGGTTGGATCCTCAATACTACGCCAGATATCTGTATATAAAACATAAAATATATAGAATAAGTTTTGATAAGAAGTAAAAAAGTCGTTTATTAAAAGAAAATGATTAAGATTATCATTCCCTAAAGATTTTGTCATAAAATAAATTATATTTAAACCACATTCAAATTACAAAATAAATAGTCTTATAAAGTAACTATAACTCTGTAAAGTAACTATCCTTTTTAACACTACACGTTCGATGTAACATTTAAATTTTTTTTTATAGAATAAAGTTCGTTGTGTTTTGAGATTTATTTTTCTGCCAGTTTTAGGTGCCATAGACTTCAGTAGATTGCACACTGACGAAGTCTGTGATATCTAAAACTGTCGGGAGATGATTTCTAAAGACATCTAAACGTTATTCTATCGAAACAATACACAACAAATTTTACATATAACGTAGTCCGATCTCGGCATTTAATTATTTTTTAAGTTATTAAAATAAAAATGGACAATTGGAGTTCTGGCAATGGTCATATTCTCCACTCAAATTGAGTGTTTGCGGCTTTAGCGCACTTGCTCAGCCTCCACTGACTTACTACTAGTGATGCGGCGAGTCGGATGCGCTGGGATCTTTTGAACTTTGCTCTACCCCTCACACCTGTGGGATAGAGTGGGCTCAGGGATCCTCAGGTTGATTGTGTAAATATTGTATATTAGAGTGTAAATGTGACTAGAGACTATATTATTTTATCATTATGTTATTTTATTTATTTATTTTTTATACACATAGTTTGATTATGTTCATTTTGTTTATTCTTCTGTTTGTGTATATTTTAAGTTATTTTTTCATTCATTTATTAACTTTATTTTATTATGTATGTGATCATTCATCACTATTACCTATTGCCCACAACTGTGTTGCAGATTGTAATATCTATAAATAAATAAAAAGTATTTTAAAAATAAATTATTGATTATGTGTTTAACAAATGATTAGTTAATTATTACTAAAATTATTTTAAGTAAGCTGTAAAATAAGTTTAAAAAAAAAGTATTTATCAAGCTTTATCAGGGCTGTTCGATTAGTGTATTGTAACAGTGGTAAAATAAAAAAAAAAAAAAAGTATGCTTTCGAATTCTATTTATTTATTCTTTAATTTGATTATCTTGAAATATATTAAATGCATTCCTCCTTTTCCTTCATAATTATTCTGATTGTTAGTTTTGAAAGGGCGTTTAACAGCGTGGTCATCAACGTCCGTTGGTTGTTGGTTTTGGTAAGGCTTAGTTGTTCCATAGTCATAGCTTTGGTATGGAGTACTGATCCGTACCAGTGGGATTCATTTCCGTGGGATTTGAATATTATCTGACTAGACAATTATAATTTGTTTAATCATCGTTACGATAGTGGAAAGAATGATGAAAAGCAGATAAGTAACTGTTCTAATTTAAAAAATAAGGCAAGTAAATAGATAATTATATTAATTAAAGACTGGTTATTAAGTTAGTCTGATGGATGAACTTAATTATAATTGTTCTGTATCTGTATTGAGAAATGTACCAATCGTGTCTTTAAAAAAAATGAGGTCCTAAATCTGCTACTGCATCATCTTCGAACCGTTATAATAAAAAATGGAGTAATGCCGCGCTCTGATTGTATCAAAATATCTAAACTATTCAACGGCACTAGATCAAAGACCGCTGCCAAAAATAAAGAGCTCATTTGTTGTGGAGCACCCTATGATGATGCGCGGCCCCATTTCCTAGACCCAAATTGACCTGGCCAGGTAGTCTTGGACCAGCTGGCTCCAAGCCCAAAGTTCCAGGCAGACTCTATTTATGATCAGCGGGAGGTACTCGGGAGTAGAGATGGTGAGTTCGATCCTTTCAAAGAACCGAGTCTCGAAGATTCACTCTTTGTCCTGAGTCGATTTTGTTGAATACTTTATTATTTCTTTAACGTTCTTCCTTTCATTCTTTTTCTTTTTTCTTCCTCTTATTCTTCTTTCTTATTTTCTCTCCAGTTGGTCACAGAAATTCATTCTTATCAGATTATTATAATTATTGTTCATTTTTATCCAATTTCTTAATATCCCCCTTCTATATATTACTATACCTCACCTCTACTATATCTACTCTATTTATATATTGTACCTTATGCATCTACCTCTCTATCATATTTAAAACTAGTTTTGATGAGTAGTCTCCTGCATTTCATGTGTGTAGATCTATTTTGAGAACTTATATCACACCTGGTTATGTTTATTAACAAATTGTCTCCAGTCTACCAACATGTATATTTCCTCATATTGTTATTATTAATATTTTATTTAGGGCCGCCCCTATGGGTGTTTAAGACTCAGTCTTACCAATTTGATGTCTATTGGCGGTGCCGGTTCGAATCCGGCCTGGGACGTTGACTTTTTTCATTGAGTGGCGGTCCCACAAAATGAAGAACTTTGACCCCCGTACCATGGTTTGGCAGTATAGGACTCCAATGGGAGTCTTGGCCGAAAAAGAAAAACAAATTTTTATTATTTTTAGTTTTTCTATGTGCTTTATAAACTTAACAATAGTTTTGACATGTTTTTTATTTTTAATCTTCTGCTAATTCTAAAATGTTTGTTTCTTGTTTTCTTATTTAGCCCTGACGAAGCTCTGCAAAGTGGGGCGAAACGTTGGTTACCAATAATTAGTTTTCTTTTATTATTTTGATACCTTTATTGACCGCCACCTGGACTATCTTCCTCCAATTTATTTATTTTTGAAAATCATTTCTTATAAAAATAATGAAAAATCCCAATCTTTTTCAGGCATAAACTTTTTTTTTTTTTTTGAAATGAAACTTACAGCCAAGGTTTCAAGGTTGGCTGTAAGTTTCATCAGTGTAGTTGTGCTAATAATCGTGGATTGTCTCCTTATGCCGGGTATAGTTTTAAACATAGGAATTAATTGAGATGGGGAAGCTGCTGAATGTTACTACAATATTGGATGCAGGTATGCTTACAATTGTGTGCGAGAGTAATTCAGATTAGGATTTGATTATGGAGGCAAAATATGGCCCTTGTAAGGCTGTAGCATCACAAGCCCTGATGAAGACCTGAAACTCAGGTCGAAACGTCGGCATAAAATAAATAAATATTGTTTTGTTTATTTATGTTGTTCTTTACTGACCGCACCCCCCGACAAACTTCTTCAAGCATTAATCTACGGTCAACCATCTACATCTCATTAAAAAAAAAACTATATTTAAGCGCGTGACCTTAGAAGATGGCCTCGTGACCTTATATTGTAAACTGTTTTAGAGTTCTACTACTGGGTAGTTTCTCTACATCCTGTATCATATCATATGTCATTATGATCAAATTTACTGGTTGTATTTTTTTATACAGTTGTAAATATCAACAAATAAAAAAAAAAAAAAAAAAAAAAAAAAAAAATATTTAAGCGACCTTCTCAGATTTTATTGTTATCAGAGTTATGCTATAGTGGAAAGCAGTTTTTTGGAAAAAAGACTTTTCTTAAGCAATTATTAAACACTAAGCTGAACAGAGTACAAATGGAGAATAATAAATAGAAACTTCGGTTTTTTCTAGACTCTGACGTCAGAAAATCCCATATATGAATATCTGATTCATATCCGGTGTATGAAAATACTTGTAAAAAAAACTGCAGATTCTATTCTATAAACCTATGAACAGTATCTAAAACGAAGGATATATCAAGACAAATACAGTTGTACCTCTATAAAAAATATAAGAAAAAAACCTAACAAACTAGACCAAATTGTTCTCTCCGCTCATTTCAAACCATAAATAAATTCAAAATTAATTCTCCTTAAATCGTTGTCTAGGAAAAAAATAATACAATTTTGGACTTAATCTATGTAAATATGAAATCACTGTAGAAAAACATGAGGATCGGACTATTAACAATGAACCAAATGTACAAAATTTAAATTAATGTTTAATTGATTGGTGAAACTTCAATCTCATTAAGACATGACGCAATTATTAGGATTAAAAATAAACCGATAAAATGCAAAACAGACTGACCATCTACTTTTGACGGTTAGGATTTAGATTTAAAAAAAAAAAAGACACTTACTTTTTTCCATTTCAATCTTACACAGTCCTAGTGGGTATTACAGTTATGTAGGATAGATCAGTTACTAAGTTACTAAACAAGTAAGAAGAATATTTTTATTAATTAATCCCAATTTTTATTATCTATATTTCAGTGTTTGATGATTAGATGAGAAAATTTTGTTTAAAAAAAAATATATTTCAGTATAGAGCACGACAATGAAGACAATAAAATCTCGAAACGTCTTAATATAGTTTTTTTTATTATTGCCTGAGCCTCAAATTCCGGAAAAACATATATTATTAATAGTCAAGAAAAAAAGTTATGAATATATATATGTACCATCAACAGCAACTCTATGTTTCCGTTTTATTGTTATATGTGGATTAAACTTAAAGTCTGTCATCGTCTTCAATCAGGCCTTCGATACCGGTGTCCCTAATGGTGTCTGCCAGATATGACTTAACTCCTCCCTCATATTGACATGACACTACCATTTTGGTTGGTTCACATGTGCAGGCGTAGCCCGGAATTCCCCTTTCACCTCTGAGCCTTTTATTCTCCAGCCCACGTCTCGACATCCATTGACAGTTCTTTAGATGGTCGGCGCTGAAACTTCTATATGTGGACTGACTCGTACCAGGTTCATTCAATTGACAACATCTGTCGTTTATAGTGATTTATCATTCGATAAGAAGAAAGTCGACTAGAATTACGATGTAAACGTTTTGTAAAAGATCTCTGAGAATTTTGAGTGAATAGTAAATAAATATCTAATGGAAGTAAGCCGAAGGCTGCAGCTTATGGACCACGATGCCTACTTTAAAGAAATATTAATTAATCCCATTAGCCTAAATTCATTATATTATTAATTAATTAATTAATAACCTTATTTTATTATAGAGATTTCAAGAATTTGAATATAGAGAAAAAAAAATTAAATTAAATTAACCTTAAAAATAATATTATCCTGTTAATGAAAATTTCTAACGTTGAATATATTGAAGGAGTGGAATATTCATGTGGAATTAAAAAAAAGAATTAAGTTACTGACACAAATTTATAACAAAAATACCTAAACATGCCTTTTCTCTTTAAGTTTTCCTGACATCAAAAGATATTTGGGCCAAATTATACATGTGTAAGGACATGTTTGATTGTAATCGCGCTAGAGAGAAATAGATGAAGTCCAATAATCTAGTGTAGATAGGACCTCCCACTTGCTGTGTCAATTAATTAGTAAATAATCTATGGCATATTAATTTATATAAACTGTTTAAGTATAGTTTTTAATTCTTTTTGTTATAATATAATTGTTATTATTTTTAAATTCCGTTCGAGATCTTCGTTTGAACGAAGAATATTTAATTATATCGTATATTTGATGGAATCTGGAGATGTTAAACTGATAGGAGAGGTTAAGGAAATTTTAATTTGATTTCAGAATAAAAAATAATATAAAAGTTAAACAATTTAACAAAAAGGAGAGGCGTTCATGTGAAGAATCTGCTCTTATAATAATAATAATAATGAATTAAAGTACAGTAAGGAAAATGGGATGATAATAGGAGTATATTTTTGGTTTTTTGTTATATTACAAAACTTGACTAGGAGCTATAGCTCTGCAATACCTTCACATTGGAATATCGTATGCACTGTGCTAAAATTATATAATTAAAAAAAAAATCTTTTTTGACAGTTTTGTATTTTATAGTATAGTCGAAATATCATGAATAAATACACCAAAGTAAATTAACCTTGTACCAATTAACAAGCCATTCGTACCTATTGCCTGGTATAAATAGTTACCACATGATATGCTCAAATTACACATTTAATGCATACATTAACCTATTAACATAAATTCCTAGCATTTTAAATTAATAAGACAATATTGATTTTTTATTTTTGCGTTGTTGATTTTGGTAACAAGGTTGGTATCTAAAAATACAAGTTGAGGTGTTTTGATTTTATCTTCAATTTAGTTTGGTGACAAAGACTGTCATTCAAGAAGAAGCCGGGAAGAAAAAAAGGCAGTTATTTCACACCAATGTTTGATTACTTAAATGAAAATATGCATAATTACTAGTCAAAACTAAAGAGTCTGCTAAGTACAGGTAGGGGGAATAAAAAATGGCGGCTGTTTCAAAACTTTAAAAAACATTATTTTTTCATTCGGAGCTCTATATTTAAAAAACTAACAAGAAAACTAGAAAATCTAAAATAACACTTTATAAAGGAGAGTAAATTTGCTGAAATGTGAGCCCTAATAGAGCTATTCACGTCCAATAGTTCTAGAGATATTGCTTTTTAAAAAGTGAAACGTACTTTAAAGTAGTTTATGACCTTTACCTCCGTAAGAATAGTAGTTTTCATGGTATTTCCTAAAATAAATTTATTTATAGTTGTTCGGACAATATGTTTGAGTTTTGAAAAACATTATTTCAGAAACCATTGGACGAACCGATGTCTGTCAGCACTGAAATGAATGCTACTTTTCTATAAAATAGTTTATAACGTTTATGTTTGTAGGAGTAGTAGTTTTTATGATATTTGACAAAATAAATTCAGAAACTGTTAATTTCTAGTTGTTCGTATAAAATGTTTGTTAATAGTTTTTGGAAAAAATATATCTCTAGATCCATGACGCACATACATTTGCCAGCACTCAAAATAAAGGAATTTTATGAAATTTAAAGTAGTTTATGACACTTATCTTCATAGGGATACTAAGGTTTTATGATATAAGCTTATGAATATAAAAATGAAAATTTGTCCGAACAACTATAAATCAATTTATTTTAGCAAATATCATGTAAAATACTACTGCTACGACGATAAACATATTGAACTAGTTCATAGCCCATTGAACTAGCTTTAATTTGAGTGCTAACAGACATCTGTACGTCAAATAGTTTTTGAGATATAGATTTTTCAAAACAAATTCACTAACTATTAGTAGTGACATTAGGATCAGTCTTTCAGTACGTTCTGTACAATATTTTTATGAAATATTGCTTTTTTAAAACCTATATCTCGAGAACTATTGAACTTAAATAGCTCTATTAGGGCTTACAGTTTAGCAAATTTATTCTACTTTAAATGATGTTCTCTTAGGTTTTCTAGTGTTGTTGGTAGTTTCAAAGATATAAGAACTCCAAATGAAAAATTAATTTTTTTTAACGTTTTTAAAAAGCTGCCATTTTTTATTCCCCCTACGTATAATTGGTAGACCCGTCAATTTTGACTAGTAATTATATATAGTTTTCATTAAAGTAATAAAAAATTGGGGTGAAATATCTGACTTTTTCTCCTCTTGTACTATTAGTTAAGTCACTTCTGGGTCTTGTTGGTCCCTTCAATGTATCTGATTAGTTTATATTATTTGGACTGGGTTTAGTGGATCCCAAAGATGTTTGTTAAAGCCACAATTGTTTTGGCTAGAGAAAGTTAATAGCTTGATGAATTGTGAATTTTGATTTTGAATTCGTTTTGGTTAGGAGCCGGGTCACTGTGGTCTGTTTGTGTTTACAATTTAGTAGAACAAAGTCAATGGTGTTGGATTAATAGGTTTGTTAAATAATCATTTTTGTACTTATCCGTGCGTATGGCTGTTCCGAAGTTCTTGGAAGTTAACGTTACATTTTTTAAATTTGAATTTGGTTATCATTAGGGATAGGATTTTTATGTTTTCACATATTTTTACCTGACCATGATATCTTCGATTCCTCACTAACCAACGATGTTTCAAGACATTTCTTGCCAAAAGAAGCCATTTTTATTTCACATATTTTTAAATATTTGGCGTTCTTTACATATTTTGTTGTAAATCACATATTTTATGAAAAATTTGTTATTTTTTACATATTTTTAGATATTTTGTCCTGAATCATGTATTTCCTTAAATTATTTGTTCAATTGCAAATACATTTTTCGCAGCAACTACGTAAAATTCAAGAGAACGCTAGAAACTTAAAGGTGAAATTTATCATTTATCATAAATAGTGCGTAAAAATTCTATATTTTCATCTCTGAACACAAATTAAAAGCAGTGGCAATAATAAATTTTCACACAGAATTACATCGAGAATTTCTCAGAATCAATTAAAAGAGCAAGGGTCTTATTCCTGTAGCATTTTCCTACAATTTGTTTGTTTACTCCTCAATCCATTTCTCTGTTTCCCCCCTTCCCATGGTCCTTTCTTATCTTAGTCTTGTTTCATTCCCCTAGTTTAATTACAATGAATAATTAATATCTTGTTATTAAACAGGTAGGTTTTCTCTAAGCACATTTTTTTGTACATATTTTAACATAATTTCTTTAAAATATTATTCATATAATATATAATAAATACATATTTATGTAACTTTATTTAAATTATAAAATTACTAATTAATTAATAATTTATATTGTTGAATAATACATAATTTTTAAATACATACTTTTAAAAATATTTGACAATTTATTAGCACATATTTCAGATTTTTTAGCACATAAAAATCCTATTCCTAGTTATCATCATTTCGGTAGCATTTTTAGTCAGGTGTCAATATTGGTACACCCCACATCTCTGAATCATAACTTATATGTACAAGTGATGATAAAAATTTTAAAAAAATGATGTTAATTCAAGAAATTTTAATTGATTTGGTTTATAGACCAAGAAGTTGATTAGAATTGCACGATTTTACTCTACTGACTTGAACTTTGACATTTGTCCCATTCGTTTGATTACACTTCTAATCTCATGAGGGCATAATGCTCCCTGGGAAATGCGCTATAGTTCACTCTATATGGCCCTAATATAGTGGCGGGATTACAGTAGTCAAGTGGTGGGCCCAACAACCACACCCCGCCACAAAATCACTCAATCACCGGCCCATTGTGCGCCCGTTCTCACGATCAGCGACACACGTTCGCAACTTCATGGGAATCGCATTTTCTTTATCTTTTTAGTCCCTTTTCGCCGCTTCTCACTTCTCTTGGATGTTGCACTTCTCTGGAGAGTAACATCCACGACCTTTTCGGTTGTAATTATAGGGACCAATTTTTGTTTTATACTTTAGGGAATTGTTAGTCGAATAAAATGTAAGTAGTTTTGTATTAAATAAAAACATTAATAAAAAATAATTAAGAAATAAGCTGGCTAATTTTTCTTGTTTACGAACTCATATCCAGAAATATTTCCACCTCCCTCCTTAAAATAGTAAATATTACCACTCCTAAAGAAAGGAAGCAACGAACTAAACTTAAAGCTAGGTGTAATTTTAAAACAGACACAAAAGAGACATTTTGAAGAAAAAAAAACAATACCTTTTACTAGGAGTGAATTGTTGAAAGTAGCATTCATTATGTTTTTTTTTTTGTGTTTCTAATTAAATGAATATGAACTTTCGATTGTATTCAAAAATTTCATCTTCTTTTTTGCAGTTTAATTTATATCTATTTTGTATAAACTGAAAAGTCCATACATGTAAAAATATGCATTTATTATGATATATGCAAAACTTTACTAATTGCATCTGAGAACACTGATCAGTTAAGATTTTTGATCAAGGATTTAAAAGAAAACAACAACATACTAAAAAAATATACATTTGCTTAAAAATTCGGGCCTTTGTCATTATTCATAAAATTGCTTATAAACACTGGAGGGAAAATGGTTTTTGTTATTAACGTTTTTTTTCTATTTGAACATTGTTATTTTTATCTATTTATTTTATTTATATTTTATAATTCATTATATTATTGTTGTATTCATTGTATTGTTCAGTATTTATAGCTCTGCTGTTTAAAACTGACACAAGTGGAATTTTGAGAAATAAAAAAAAATATATCTCCATTACTAGAAGTGAATTGTTGAATGTAGCTTTTATTCTATTATCATTCATTAATTAATTTCAGGGGCTTAGAAAAAAAAAATATATATATATTGTAAACTGTATCTACTATTTTTTTTTCTCTTAATGGTAATCCCATAAAGATATAGTTTATTTCTTTTATACATGTTCCATGTCATGAAAGGCATACTACATATATTATATGTTTACATTACAAAATATTTGAGTATATATAGTTAGTTTCATTGAATATAACATTTTTTAAAAAAAAGTAAAGAAAAAACGAAAAACAAAAGACATAATTAATATGATAAAAAAATAAGGATAAAAACAAAAAAGTAGTAAAGATTAAAAAAAAGAAATATACCAAACACAAACAAGAGGTTTTAGATTGCCCTTCTATAATTAGTCAGCTGGTCAAAGTCAATTTGTTTTATAAATTTTAGCAAGTCTGTATTAAATTTAGTAAAATGTATGTTTTCTTGTTCCGACCAACTACCTTGTTTCAGTATTACATCTTGTATTAGCTGAACTCTTTGTCGGTCATATAGTTTACATTCATAAACTATATGTTTGAAATTGTGCACTTGTCCATCTTCGTCACACTTGTCCGTCGTCATAATATTAAATCGCTTCAAGTAATTTTATGTTACCATGCATGGAATTGTGTATTCTATGCTGTGCATTTGTTTGTGATTATGTTATTCGTGGACTGTATTTGTGAGGGCTAGGTGATTTATTGGAAGCATTCCACATTGTGTTCCAGCTAGCAACGAGCTCATAGGTGATGAGATTTCTGATATGGGAGATGGGAGCCTTGTAAGAGGGCTGCATGGTTCCTCTTTGGCCAACAAGTCAGCTCTTTCATTACCCTCTACGCCGGAGTGCCCTTTCACCCATTTTACCTCCACATTTTTTTAAAAATACTGTAGTTGAAGTATTTTTAGTCTTATTTCCACAGTCAATGGGTTGTGAATGTTCGTGTTATTGAGTGAGTGCAGAACATTCAAGTTTTCTGTATGTATGAGTATATGCGAATGCACTTTAGAAGTATTTTCGAGGAGATATTTTCTAAAGCTTTTAAAACGACTAATTTCTTGGCCTGGTTAGAGGACCACCATGATGCTAGCTTGTACTGACATTCTATTACAATTCCTAGTCTATCTAAACCAGTCCATGCACAACAAACGTTACCATCCACGTTGCTGGCGTCCTTGCATATGTCAGTTATATCAGAGTCATTTGAGTTCTTCGGTGAAAGTATATTTACGTATCATGTAGGATGTAGCCATTTGTTGGATTGAATTGGTAGTTCTATCTCGTCATGTGATATGTGTTTGTAATCAGTATGTAATTTTTTGAATCTGCATAGCTCAGTTTTCTCATTTATAGTTACATTTATCGGTAGCATTTATGCAATGAGATGATGGCAGACTCATATGAGAGTGTACTGAAGCTTTTAGGTATTTGTATTGCTATCATTCTTTAAAGACATATGTATATATATATAAAGTTACGATGGGTCTAGCGAAAATAGTAAAATAAAAAAGGGAAGCTGGGAGAGAAATAACACATGACACAATAACCTTATGGGATAGGTATAGTTTAGCCCCTGTTATAGCACAATTGAAACGGTCTTAAGTGAAATAAGAAAATATTGGTGAGTGTGTTGGATTTTTTTTTTTTGCCATTTGAACTACTATTAACAGCAGTTGTGTAGTACATGCCTTATGTATAATTTGTAAGGAGGTGCTACGAAGTAAATTTGGTTTATAAAAAAAAAAAATCTATACTGTTACTTTTTCTTTACTTTTCTATATTTAACAACTGAAAGCCCCACTTGTCAATTTAAAAAAAAACATAAATGGAATATTCCTGTGATTAATTGCCACCACGACAATGATAATGATCTAAAATTTCTGCGTACCCATCTCTTGTTCTAAATAAACACTACAAATCTACTATCAATTTGATTCACAACCTTGTCTGTAAGCGGCACGTGTGTTTGTTTATCCACTGTCCAAACAAAAACAATGTAATATTAAGAATGCAGATAACCAATGATGCAGATGCACTCATATTTGCACTTCAGTTGCATTCTCGTTACTCCTCGAACCGACATTTCCTTCTGGCGCCTTCCTCAAGGCCCCATTGCGGCGCAGTAATTGTCCATTATTACAACGATAATCGGCGCCCTCTTGTTCTCGTTCCCTCCTTGCACTCTGATTGCGTCCAACAGGTACTTGCGAGGAATTCTCTAGCTTTTTTTATATCTCGACCCGATACCATCATTAGTTTGAGGGTAGGAGCGCTCGCTTACAAAAAACGATCTACCTGAACTGCCCCGTGCCTGGAAAAAGGGATCTCACCATCTCCTCTTATTCCACTACCTGGATTTCTAAAGAGGGGCCATGGTCGGCATTGTGTTCCTGTTGAAAACATGTTTACTGATTAGGAGGCCATATGTGATGTTAATGAAATGGTGGGTCAGCTTTTAAATTTGTTAAAGACCCGTGAATTTTTTTTTTCAAAATATTCTGTCAGCTCTCACCGAGGTTGAAGTTTAATAATTTTTATCTCAACATTATA